>NC_092641.1:55356326-55642365 GCF_039555335.1 Amphiura filiformis | reverse complement strand
CTTTTGAGATCAAATGTCCGGTTTTTTCTGCATGTTATCATTGAAGACACTTGTCGAATTCATATGAGCTGATATTGAGTGATTTAAAGTGAACATGTCGGTAGATATGGTCGCTACAATCTCATACTCACTATGGACTATATTAGCCGAATTTCGTTCTTACATAAAATGCGTAGTGATTTAGTGTTGCGCCCCTTGTGCATCTAGATAGCCTGAATCATTTCTTGGCCACCTCGCAGTTGGCAGAAAACAGGGCAATGTTGCTCTGCGTATGGTTTTTTAATGGAAATATTATTACGCGGTTCACACTGTCCTTATTACCCACAATGCCACTGCATGCGATTTTGCATAGCAACACGACAGTTTTTTATGTTATTCTCTTAGTTACCATCAATTTTTGCAAAAATAAACATCAGATGGTTTAATGGCAATATGTACCCGATCAATGTACGAATAAATCAGAGCTGAAAGTGAAATCATCTCTGAGTCTATTCGTGCACAAGATTTAGCGACTTCCTTTTATTTATATAGATGTTTAAAATTCAGTATGGCTACCAGCAACTCATGTGGTCCAATGGATTAGCGCGCTGGACTTGGCGATACTGTATGCAGCTGCGGCGTATGTTCGAGTCCCACCTCTGCCAAACTGAAATTCACTTTTTTTTTCACTTTCATATTTGGGAAATGGGACTGGGCGAATTTATGTGTGATTCGGGATCATATTCTTTAGGATAGGTGCTTTTAAATCGGAAAGATAATATGACAAGTTTTGAGTTGAAATGCCAATAGGCCATTTTTTCCCGGGAATTTTCTAAATCCGGGTGGTGTCGCGTAAGCCGGAAATTAATCTTTTCTAAAACAAGAGAGACTTGTGCCAGAGACTTGTGCCAGTCTAGGAGTGTTCATAAATACTTTGGTGGGGAGGGATGGTTGGAAAAGTTGGAACCTCGGATGTCAATTTTTTTTGAACAACAAAAAAAAAAAGGTGGATTTTTTTATTCCCCCTTTTTATGGTCTAAAATTTTTTTGATCCCCACCCTTCATGTCCTAAAAAAGAAACCAAAAATATACATCACTAACAGTAGCATAGATTTCTTTTTGGGGTTGGAGAAAATTTCTTAAAGTCTAGTGCATGCAGCACCTTTTGCCGACAAAATAAGTTTATGGTAGCCTACAAATGCGCGCGAAGGGCGCAAAAAATTGCTATATTGAAGCTAAACTGGTGAAATATAGTACAAAACTGGAATTAATTTGCGAAGCACAAAAAATTGGCACTTTTAGTTTAAAATTAATAATAATAACAATAATAATAATATTAAATAAATATTAAAACTTTAAAACTTAATGTTATAAAGTTAAAATATTCCCACTTTTATGTTAAATCATTGGCCATTTATTTATATAGCCTATAGTATAAAGATACCACATAATCTACATTTTAATGTGAAAGTCTGAAAGACCATAGTTGAACCAGAGAAGGTGAGATTTTGAACATATATAGTTCAAAATTTAATAAAACAATATAAAATAATAACAATACTATTCAATGTTGCTACACTAAATATATGAAAATAAAACGTATTACTAAAATGAAGCGACCTTCTCAGCAAACACAAAACATTTTCGAGATCATTCGCAAACGGTTAGAAAAGGTTGTCAGAAAATGTTTAAATGTCGGGTTATATAAAGGGTATACAGACGATATATAAAACGTTTTTCATAACATTCAAAAATATTCTAACATTATGTTATTTAAGTGTTGACAAAATATTTCACAAAAGAAATGTTTGGAAATTTTTATTAAAAATAACATTTTGAAAACATTTTAAAAATATTGTTGTTGCGTGTTTTCATAACAAAACATTTTAAAACGTTTTAATGACTTTGATATAATCCGACATTTAAAGGGGCATTTCGTGATCCACAGCATCATCTCCCCCACTTTTTTCAAAAAAAAGTTGAGACTTTTACATAATGTTTATGTACAAAAAAATTCTTGCAGATTAATTCGTTTAGCAAAGATATGAATTTCATTCTGGTATACCAGAACGAAATTACAACACAGTCTATGGAGCAGTATAATCATGCATAACTCGCAAACGCAAAATTGGAATCAACTGAAATTTTGGGAATAAGCTTTTTTCGTGGATATCTATACTGAAAATTGTCATAAAAAGAGGATCATCAGTGCTATGATCACGAAATACTCTTTTAATGTTATTAAAAGGTTTTTACCAAAACCAAAACCCAAAATACAACCTGCTTCCAACGTTTTAAAAATTAATGTTTTGTGTTCGCTGGGTTAGGGCCTACTACAAAAATGTATTTGTATAAATTGGAAAACACTTCAGATTTATTGTCCTGCTTTTTTAACCAAAAAAAAATAATAATAATAATAATAATTTCATTGTAGGCTGAAAAAGTTTCTCTCTCAGCCTATACCAACTGCGTGCAGTTAGGCCTATATGGCGTTTTAATTGAATTTAGGGCCTACAAATATCGCAAAGCGCATTTTAATATAACATTTTTCTGCTAAATTGGATTGGTAGGCTATTGTTTTGTTAAAATAATTACACAAAAACAAATGATACGAGAAGCAATATTGTATAAATAAAGACAAAATGACAAACGTTTTCAACTGAGTGTTTTTAAGTTATTTGACAAGTTTATAATATTCATCATGTTCATGCTGTTTATGTGGCCTATAAGATGTTGCGAAATGATATATAGGCCTAGGCCTATATTTAACATGTTAAATTAGGCCTATGATAAAAAAATGTTTATAATTTCTTTAATTTAAAACAAAATCCTATACATTATAGTATATAATATTATCATCGTTTAATTATAATTATTATTTCGTTGTTATTTTTTAAATCGTAATCATAAAGAATAAATTAAGTCATGACATCCTGCTGCTGAATCATACTATCAGATATCTGACTTTTGCAGTTCTGAGTTTGATCATGCTAATTATCGATTATCATGTCATCATTTTTGAGAGCTATTCAGCTATGATAGGCCTACATGTATGTTTCCAGTGCGTAAATTCTTATCCATGACAATCGTCGAACGATTTTACTTTGTATGAACTTTGAACTTTATTAAATCCTATGGTACCGGTATCTGATTTGTTGAGCCAGTCCCATAATCGTTGCTATGCATTGTTATAAGACGCAAAACTGCTGATAGCCTATAATGTTGGCAACGTCGAATTTGCGACGGCGTTTTACAATATACTGTAATACAATCACCACCATGCGTACACATTCTCAGAATCACTTATTGACTTTATCCCTTTTTACATGAAGCGCACGTCCTTTTTCAGGTTGGATAGTAGCTGGATTTTGATTGGTTCACATGCCATGAGGTCATCGCGAGATGGCGTGTTTCTCACAAGAAGCCTAAAAAGTTTATTACGGGACGCTAAAGACGTGACCTATGTGATATGATATGATATGATATGATATGATATGATTTTATTAACCTGCACAACATCGCGGCCAAATTGCATTATACAAGAAACACAACAAATATTATGAAAGAAACAAATTACACGTAAAGCAAAAATTTGAAAAAATGCAACCTGGCATGGAGGACAGCAGAGAGATCCCGGTGGGGTCACTCCCTGGCAGGGGGGATGCATAGGACCGTTACCACAAGTACAAATTACCCCCTTATGTAGTTGATTTCAAGGACAAATCATGAAATTTTGCCCCCTTTTTTACTCCAAAACAAGGACAAAATGGTACTCTGAAACACACCAATTTTTTAGATTCCACGGACACATTTGCAATTTTGACTCTATTTCAACATTTCAAGGACGAGGCTTTTATTAATGTTTTTTCAGTAATTAACAGGGCATCACAGAATTCAAGTAGTACACCTTGCATATAAATCAGAGATACATAGTGGTGGTTGTTGAAATACAAATATTTCTGTGACACCCGAATAATTACAGTGCTAACTATTCCGAAATCAGTAACAGAACCAGCTACTGGTATGTAGAGCCTTCCCGTGGCTATAGCAATATTTCTGCGAATCTATGCTAAGGCTACGCACGAAATAGAACCAAGAACAATATTGATTACGGGATGAGTACGAAGTAGGAAACCAAATTTATTCCTGTGATTTATTTATCTGGCCAGCTATCCACGGGATCGGGAGAAAATAATAAGAACCCCTTTTTTCAATTTCGCAGACATTTGTGCAATAAAACACCCCTATTTTTCCAATTTCACAGACAATTTTTGTCCGTGGACAAGCCCTAAAAATGAACCCTTTTTCCGCGATTATGGTAACGATCATGCGGTCAGTACTGCAAGTTGAGTGACCCCACCGGGAGAGAGATGCAAAAGGGCACAATGGGAAGCCACCAGAACGCAAGCTACTACTGCTTATTCAGTAGATTAATGTAGTAGGGAATGGGTTATGGGGCTTTCGGCAAATCTGCTAGTGCGCGCACGCAATTTAGAGATATGGGCTGCACTTCTCAGCTGTCTTCCATGGACTTCACTTCTATCTACTAGGAGGGAGCAACATGTTAGTACGCTTTGATTTAGCAAGCGATTGTGCGAACTTAAGCGAGTGTTGTTCCCTCCTGGCAGAGAGAGAGTCTAGCTTACATATAGTACACTAACTGCATTATCATAAGAAATATAATTAGCACCCAAAATGATTCTGCATGCCCCTTTTTGGACACACTCAAGTGTACTTGATTGTTTAACAGTGTGCGATGAATGCCAAATGGTATCAGAGTATTCTAAAAGGGGACGTATGTAACCAACGTATTTGTGGTCAGCTCAGAAATGTTGAAACGAAAATGTTTCAGAGAACAGAGCACGAAGAGGCGTTTGTTAGCACACTTGCACATGTGATCCACCTGGGCATCCCATTACATTCATCCATGCCCGAATTTGAGATTTCTTGATATTTATCAACACTAAGATGTATTCTTTCACTTGAAGCTGATAAAATACAACTTTCTAATATTTACTCGTATTAATTTTTTGCTTGATTTATTTCACTCTTTTCAACTTTAAAAAGTCACATGGCTCAAGACAGCTTAGTAAATTGGCGGGAAATAATGAGTCAGAAATGCGAGAATGCGAAATATAGTGATTACGCGCGCGATTCGCGTTGCGTGACGCGGCGCAACTCTGCACGTATGCCCAACGCAGTCAGTCCGCATTCGGTATGTTGTTAACGCCAGCAAATGTGGTGTAAACAAAACAAAAATTTGCAGTCAAAATGCCACTTAGATTTTTTAATTATTTTGAATTTTGGTGCACTGAAAGCAGACATTATTGACGCAAAAAGATGCATATTTCGACCATGCACCAGATACAGCTTTTACAAGCGTGAAAGTCTTACCGTTTTAAAATATAAGGACGTTTTGTGCATAATTTTGACAATTTTTTCCTAAAACGTCGATTTCTCAGAGTTCACTTTTGACAATATTACACGATTTTTGTGACAAGATAGATCGAAAAATATGCAAGCAAATGGTAAACTTTTTGCACTATCATTTAGAGTACATCAAAGTCTACGGAACGTTTTCTCATTTTTGTCAAAATATTTGTTTTAAACAAAAATATACACTATTATGTGCAATTTTTAGCTTAATAGAGTGACAAAATTTTTGCTTTTTTCACATGTTTTTTTTCAATATTTCGAAAAAAAGAGACGAATTTCAAAAAAAAAAAAACCGTCCCTAAGTTCATGTCTCTTCTTCATGAAAAGCTAACTGAATTTTTTTACTCCGAACGGATTTTTGTCTAAGTTGTCACAAAACAATTGGGGTAAAAAAGTGAATTTTGGTGATTTTTTTCAAAAACTCGAGATTTTTGAACAAATCTGACGTGATCATGGGATTCTTTGACTCATTTCCTTTCCAAAATGTATAGTTTTATATACTTTGGACATAAAATTAAGAAATAATGATGCTCGAAAAGGTCCATGTTCTCTCCCATTACTCTGCCCTTAAGATCTTGTTGTATGAAGATGCCCAGGACTTTGGCAGATGAAACAAAAGAAAGTAATGAATGACCTATCTTCAGAATGGGATGAGAAGGTGGGCTTCTCATGAAACAGATTTGAATGGCTTGACATTTGTCAGGGTTGAGTTTCAGGTGGTAATTAGCTAAAAATTTAGGACATGTTACAAAACTATATTGTCTAGAATTTTAGAAGAGTACTTTTAATATTGGCCGGTTATTTTTCACACAGCGACGTTAACTAGGCAATGTACTATTACCTATAACATTAACTAAAACACCAAAGTACGAATATTTCCAAACATCTAAATTAGCTAAAATTTAGGACATGTTAAAAATTATATTTTCTAGAACTTTAGAAGAGTACTTTTAATATTGGCCGGTTATTTTTCACACAGCGACGTTAACTAGTCATATCCCCATACTTTTAACGTAGGGCTATTTGTAGAGGTCACGCGTCAATGGGAAAGAGCACTGTGTATTGTGTATAGGAAAACGGACAGTAACTGCAGTATGCATTGGTAACAAATATAACAGTTTATGATGTTTATAATAATAAAACATAGCTATGGTATTTAATCAGATTTATTAGGTCACTTCGCTCCTATAAACATGATAAACACCGCCCCATCATAAGAATTTTAAAAAGCGCCTGTGCCGCCGTGGTGTGGCATGAGGGCGTATCCTTAACCAGCAAAACAGTCAACTTTGATTAACACTCGCCCTACTGAGATTCTTTTTGCAATATCTCCTATGTTTTATTATTATAAACATCAAAATATAAAGTACAATCATTATGTTGCTATGACGTCAAAATGAGTGTGAGCGGCCCTCGCAAAATAAGGACGTTCTGATTGATTTCCACCGGATTTTCATCTGAATATGAAAGGAAATGTCAATTTTAACATAACTTCCAAAATAAAAAGTAGATATCTCTTTGAATAATTTTACAAGAGTAAAATGAAAATAAATTCTTGAAATTACTTTCTCAAAAGATTGTAACTGTCTCCTCAACTTAACCTTGCTCACTCCCGTACGATAATATGGTAACTTGAAGCTAATCACACTGTTCAAATATTGCAAGCATGACTAACGAGTGCCTTGACTGCTAGATTCACCATGATTACCATGACTAAATTCACTGGTGACCGAAAGACCATGTTCAAGGCGACGTTGACAAACAATATTGATGTACGCCATTCTCATTTGCCGGTTTAAAATGCCGTATAATACCGGATTGCACGCTGAATTCATCAATGCCAGTAATGTTGACACTGATCCGTAAATTGGTGGCAAATTACATGTGTTGTCCGTGAAAGCAATGCAAAATATCGTGATAGTATGTGGAATCCAACAAAAGAGAAATGTTCCTATGACGATTAATAAGATTTTAGCCGCCTTCGTATCTGTTCGTCTGCGTCGTGAGGAATCATCGTGTCGCGAGGTGTTACATTGGGATTGAGGTTGAGACTGGGACTGAGGCGTTGACTTTGCATCCCTTGATAATCCTATCGTGATCGCTGCCACCTTGCGAGAATGTTCACGCGCAACTTTAAAAATGTGCCAATAACAGAAGATGGTAACAAATGTTGGCACTGCCAGATTCAGAACTATTATAGTAATAGTTAAAGATATTTGAACATTCCAGCCACATGAACAAATATATTCATCTGAAATGTAAACATATTGTCCCCAACCGAGTAGCGGAGAAAATCCGAATATGGCTGGTTGAAGCCACGCCAATGTCAGAAATAGAAATATAAGTGTCTTGGTTACTCTTATATGATAATGTAGAGGATCCGTTATTGCAACATATCGATCAATCGCTACAAACATTAAGGTATTGATACTGGTTGCGCAGAAGACCAGAGTGCAAAACCCCTGGAATTGACATAATGGGTAGCTAAATGGCCAGTCTCCTGTGATTGTGCTTGATAATATAAACGGCCCAGTAATAACACATGTTAGTAAATCAGCAACTGCGAGGTTGGCTACAAATGCAGATGTTATGGTTTGAAGTGTTCTATATTTCCATATAGCTATCAGTGTGAGAGAATTACCGCATAGGCTCCCAAATACTATCAAGATGATGATGAGAGACTGAGAAACAACGGCACCTGTGTGCAGGCGAAAAGTTGTGGTGCTGTTGAGAAATGAGTCTTCTACAGAATTACTCGCGTTCATTGCTGTCTTAAGTCTTCGTACTGTAATTTACGGAGATAAATAAGAAGTATTTTAATTCATTATCTTATTCGGGACAGTGTCCCATGTAAATGACTAGTTCAGTGAGTTTGGTAATCTCCGTGAATTTGAAGCGCAGAAATGTCGATCAGTTGATGACGAAGTGCGATCGAACGATCCACGGTGTTCAAATGATCTTCGCATACTCAAAATGCCCTCTTCTCAGTTGAAGTTACACTCTTCGGATCTTAAACACCGCTATACAGTTACCTCAATCAAACATATTTAACAAGCATCGTTCATATGACTGAATTTTTATAACTCACTTAATCAGAGTGAAGTTTGATGCAGAAAACATAATGTTTTGATAAGCGTAACAACCGTCCCTTGTATTATTGTAACACTTTCGTCAACAATGTCGAAGAAATGAAGGTTTAATTAATAATTGATTTTATTATGAAGATGGAAACAAATTGGAATCACGATATTTACACCATTGCACTATAAAAACATGAGGTGCTATAAAATGACAAAATTAGATCTACAGGGTGTGTCAGAATAATCTGGCGACAACGAATGTGGTGTTATTTTAAAATGTGTTTCCAATAAACAGTCACAGTGACTATTTGAAAGCTACATCTATTAATATTGGCTAAAAAACCAAAAAAAAATAACAGAGTTCATCTGATAAAACAGTTGATTGCTGAGGCTTAAAACGATGAGTATAATGGGCCGTAGCAAGGTTGAAAAACGTGGGGCGGCCATCATAAATTTTAATACGGTTGGAAGCACGTAGTCTTCACACACACAAAATTGGTGCCTCAACAATTTTTACACTCGAGGTGATATATTTAAATCTGTTTTAACAAACGAAATCTATTTTTGTTTTGCAAAAAATAACTAAGAGATGTGAAATTAACATTATGCAAACACTTAAGGGATCTAAAATGAGCGTTTATTGCGTTTCGACAGTATTTTTTGTGGGACATGAGGGCACCTCAGAACTATCGAATTGCATTCTGAATACGAAGCATGTCTTTCTGATATCAAATAATTTTCATTTTTGAAAATCACAATATAATACAAATTTTATGACAAATTATAAAAATTTGATATTTTTCAAATTTTTGATATATAGCAGTCCTCGAAGTAAATTATATAAATCTAATGATATATTCTTAAAGTGTATGTAGCAGGGAGGAAAAGCCGACGGTCAATTGAAAATTTTGACCTTTCATTTTGAAGATATGGATTTTTTCCCAAAAAGACCTTATTTTTGTTTGGTGTTTTGGGAAAAAAATCCATATCTTCAATACGAAAGGTCAAAATTTTCAATTGATCGTCGGCTTTTTTATCCCACCTACATACACTTTAAGTATAAATCATCAGATTTATAAAGTTTACTTCAAGTACTGTTAAATATCAAAATATCAATTTTTAATGATTTGCCATAAAATGTGTATTAAATTGCGAATTTCAAAAATCAAAATATTTGATATCAGAATGACATTCTTCGTATTCAGAATGCAATTCGATATGTCTGATGTGCTCTAATGTCCCAAAATAAATACTGTCCAAACGTTCATACCCGACCCCTTAATGACTGTTTAAAACAGTGCGCTTTTTCTAGATACCTTGTATGACAGTCATAGAAATATTGCAGGGATATACTATGCAGCTTAAAATATCTAACAAGTGACAGCGTCCTCTGTTGTTATTATTTAACTTTAGTGTGTATAATACGTTTTGAATATATTTTGACATCATAGAATATAAAAACTAGTAGTTTGATAAGTAAAATAAATTCCTGTAAAAGGTATGGGGAATGTTGGGGAGGTATTGGCCGTAAAATATAGCACACAAAGACAATAGTGTTAAAGGTTGTCCCATAGGGTTACACTGAAACAACGCTCAACAACAATAGTGATCAAGCTTGAACTATAAATTGGCCCGGATAAATAGCAGGGCCTGAAGAAGGAGGGAAAATACGGGGTAATGTTTTTTAAAAGAGAAGGGCTGTTGATAACTTAAGCCTACTCCTTACTTTCTTGCCCTGCGGGGCCATTATATATTGGATCTTCATTTAAGTTGCAAGTCATTACTATGCGAGTTTCTGGCCTCAACATTGCCGGGCTTACGGCCTTGACGTTTTTGTTGATACTGGGCCCCGGCCCGAAAAGCTTAAAAACATCAAGGCCGCAAGCCCGACAGAGTTGGGGCCGGATGGTGTGTTGGTATAGTCATATTGTATATGCAATAATGTGCTATAAATCACACAATAACGAAGGAGAGTTCGAGACACGAAAGTGCTGAAGTCTGTTAAATGTAAATTAGAACAGGTGGAACAACCGTGTGGCCTGTTTCCTGGATAAAGTGAGTATTGGTGAAAGCAGCAGCATTTTGGGAAATGTCATCTGTACAAATATTTGTACGCAAAGAATATATAACTTCAAGTCAGCAGTGGAGTTCGTTAGTGGTCTTTTTTGAATCAGGATACTCATTATAACAGAATTTTGTAATCAACCACAAGATTCGTGAAGTACCATATGCCAAATCATTGTCAAATAATGCATACTTTTCTTCAAAGATTCGGATTTTGTTATTTTATTCCAAAAGTGTTGTTGTTATGCATTTGTGTGAGAACTGGAAAAGGTGTATTTGGCCTTGAATCTGTCCGACTCGTAAAAATAAATATACAGACTGTTCCATTCTTTAGATTCAGGCACTGTGTTGTCAGACGCGCGCAGTAGCGGCGCCACTGGGGGGGCATGAGGGGCAAATTCCCCCAGTCAGAACTCTTGACCACCCATTGTTTCCCCAGTAAAAACCCAAAATTACGAAAATGTGCATATTTTGCTGCAATTTTGCGCAAAATTTGGTGATTTTGCCCCATGAAATGCACCTTGCCCCCTCAATGCCCCCCCCGAAAAAATCCTGGCGCCGCCACTGGACGCGCGAAGTAACGTTTAGATTTCAAAATGGAAATGAACTCTTTATTACAAAGATTGCAAATTAGCTGTATTCGAGGGTCATTCAAAACGTTTTACCTCCACCATCATATCTCAGGTTCTGCATGAATGTAACCAAGTGTCTTATCTATCTAGTGTGTTTAATCTTTTTAAATTAAGCTTGGTCCAATTTTATATTTTGCCGATATATTATATTCGCATTTGAATTACTTAATTTACAGAAATCTTATCACATTTTATTTTGATTGAATTTTTAAACATAATGCCGTTGATATCAGTAAACCTACTGTTCATCGAGCTGCAGCTTGGTAAAAAACGTAAGCCTTAATGGATTGGCGTTTCAAATGAAAAACTGTACGCTTCTAAATAAAACCGTTTTACAAATATTGTAATTTATGAAATTGCAGGCACATTGTGTGCATTTTATGCAATTTTGCAGAGTTTTTCTTCGATTTTGAATTCTGATTAACATTTTTTAAACATAATACCGCAAACAGGTGTGTTATTTCATCGAGCTAATTAAACATAATGACAAGTCAATTAATGGATTTATAATTTAAAGGAAACCTACCCTTCTAAATAACTCCAACCAATTTATTTTCTGATTACTTAATATTTCATAAAACATAATCCCGTTAATTTGACATTGTGTGTGTACTTTCATCTAGCTGTTGCTAGGCTCATAAAATGACTATAAAAATTCAGTCATATGCACTTTCCAAATCGATTATTTTATGTAGCTACTTAGTTATGGTAGTTATGTCAGAAAAAAAAAATGAAAATGCTGGTCTAACGAACCGTTTGTTTTACATGTTTATTATTTACAATATTCTTAATCGTGTGACCAATCGAGTGAAATATCCTTAGAACCAACATGTTGTTCTTACGATGATATTACACCAATATCTGAAAAAAATAATGTCTGTACTTTGTATAACTTTGGGACAGCAGAGGCCAATGTTAACAAAAAGCTTTCAACTGAATTGAATTTTTCTCAAAAAATGATTATACACTGGCAGGGGCGTAGCCAGCTTTCTTGGTCAGGGGTGGCAAAATAAAATTTCGAGGGCACAGACGAAAAATAAATTGCAGTTGCATCATACATACCGGTACATAACCGTTTTTGTTTTTAGAGAGACTGTACATGACATGTCTTGGAGCTTCCAAAAAGGCTTTTCTGGGACGATGTGCCCGCGTAGCACGCACAATTTGTGTATTTGACACTATTTTCGCCCATGATTGGGATGAAAGGGGCTATGTTAGTGACAATGTGCGCGCGCAGCGCAAACAAAATTATTTTACACTATTTTGGCCCATGATCTTGTTGAATTTTGGTGGAAAAGGGGCTCCTTGCCCTTTTTCTTTTCCTTTGCCCTCCAGATTTTCTCTTCCTTTTTAGCCACTTTTTTTCTTTCATTTTTTGTCAGGGGTGGCACTCTGCCCCCCTTGCCTCCCTGCTGGCTACGCTACTGTACACTGGTAACAAAAGTTATGTATATTATTGGGGCAAGATATCCAATTATTACACTGAAATTTCAGTGACTGAAGACAAGCGGTTCAGTATATATGATAGGAAACGAGGTACATCCTAGCGGTACCTTATTTCTGATCATAAATAACAAACCGCTTGTCTTGGGTCACTGAAATTCCAGTGTAGTAATTGAATTCATTGCCCCTATAACATACATAACTTTTGTTGCCACTGTGTTATTAGTTTTTGAGAAAAATGCAAAAATATACACAAATTTATCGAGGGGTGTAGTACCCCCTTAAAGTTCAAGATTTAAAACATAAGTTGTGGTGTGCCACAAGGGTAAATTCATGCACCCTATTATTTATATTATATAAATAATAATAAATAGGTCTACATCAAGGATATTCCAATTTATTTATATCCAAACTGGGTATAAACGTAACAAGAAACTGATAGTTTGCCAGGAATGGGCTTAGGCGTGTTGGTTCAAGATTTAAAACATAAGTTGTGGTGTGCCACAAGGGTAAATTCATGCACGCTATTATTTATAGTATATAAATAATAAAAAGTAGGTCTACATCAAGGATATTCCCATTTATTTATATCCAAACTGGGTATAAACGTAACAAGAAACTGATAGTTTGCCAGGAAAGGGCTTAGGCGTGTTGGTTCAAGATTTAAAACATAAGTTGTGGTGTGCCACAAGGGTAAATTCATGCACCCTATTAGGTCTACATCAAGGATATTACAATTTATTTATATCGAAACTGAGTATAAACGTAACAAGTGTATGAGCTTTTCCTCACCACTTGGTTGATGGATTGTAAAACGACATCCCTGTGGTGGCGACCGCCACTGAAATGGTCAAAAATGTATCATCAAATTGAGTGGTTTTTTTTCTTCAGAAACCAGGATGGGGGACACGCCCGACCCCCACCACGTTAAGTGTTCATACGCAGTATGGTAGTCTGCTTCAGCATTTTCCCCCTAAAATAGCCTCTGCTTGTACGTTAAATAGACGCAATCAAAACAATTGATACAAAATATTCACGTTTTCAAAGATGTTTTTGAGTGGTATTAAAACAAAAAAGTAGGTAATGGTGAATAAATAAATAATAATAAATAAAATAAATAAATTTTGGATTTATAAAGCGCCTTTCTCCAGATCTTACAGGACTCAAAGCGCTGTAATTTCGCGGCAATGGTGAATCATCACAATCAGATCGCATCAACTAGGTTGCTGCCGAACGGCGCACACCTATCCGCATTTAGATTGTAATATCCACCAATTATCTGGGCAGCTCCCCAAATTCCATTGGGTGAAGGAAGTTTTTGATAACCAAACAACTAATCACCGATTTTTGCGATACAGCAGGAAACCGGAGATCCCGGAGAAAACCTGCGAGAGCGAGCATGGAATCGGGATAAACCAAGTGCACATGAGTCCTTGGGCCGCGCCGGGGCTTGAACCCGGGACCTCAGTGGTGCAAAGTGAGGGAATTACTAACCCAGCAAACACAAAAACCTTTTAAAAACGTTTTAGATAAGTTGTATTTTGGATTTTGGTTTAGGTAATAACATTTTAATAACATTAAAATGTCGGGTTATATAAAGGTCATGATAACGCTTTAAAACGTTTTGCATGAAAGCACACTACAACAATATTTTTTTAATGTTTTCAAAAAATGTTATTGTGAACTATTTTTGAAAACATTTTTGCCAAATATTTTGTCAAAACTTAAATAACATTATGTTACTCTCTAAATTAGAAAGACTTAAAATTTAAATCTTAGTTGAGACTTGAAATTTTTTAAGTCTTTAAGATTTATTTTACGCGAGGTTTGATTTAAATTTTCTTTGGGATCGGGAAAAAGAAATTCTATTTTTAAATCTTTCGAAAGACTTAAACAGTAAACCAATCACAACGCGATGGTGCGTGCACGTGATCAAATCAAAACGTTTTGGTGGACTGCTCAGCCGCCATCTTTCTTTTGCGATTTCGTGTGGTGGCGAGCGAATGAATGAAGTGATATGGACGAATTTGTTTGCAGAATGGCATCCCAGATGCTGTAATTGCCAATGTCAGTGACTACTAGCTTACATTGTTGTGCATGTGTGCACGAAGGGCAAATGTGAACATTATCTTCAATTGCCGAGGTTGTATAAGCTTACCTATGCATTATACACCTAGGATTCAATTTCTGCATTTGACACATATCACAATTACTATAGTTAGGGAAAAAAGTTCACTTTGGTGACCACTCTCTGGCTAGTAAGGTTTGACGATTGATTCGACTTCTATGGACCATTTAGAAAAAAATAGCCACCATGTCCCTCGCGAAAATCCGGCATTTTTCGCTAGAGGCCAAAATCAAAATGGCCGCCACCACCATTTTGAAAATTTAAGTTTTGAACCAGAGCACCTATAATCATGCACAAAGACACTTTTTCGGATATGTCGAGTACAAGGATTCCGATTCTGACATTAGTTTGACATTACAACATCATTTTCACCCAGAAATCCAAGATGGTGGCCGGCACCATCTTGAAAAATTTAGTTTTGAACAAGAGGACCTTAAATCGCGTACAAAGACACTTTTTGGATAAGTCGACCACAAGGATTTCAAATTTGACATTACTTTGACATTACGAACTCATATTTACCCAGAAATCCAAGATGGTGGCCGCCGGCGCCATCTTGAAAAAAATAAGTTTTGAACCAGATTACCTAAAATCGTGTACAAAGACACTTTTTCCCCAAGAAATCCGAATCTGACATTAAGTTGACGTTACAAAATAATTTTTGCCCAGAAATCCAAGATGGCCCCCATTTGGTAGAGCGTAAATGTGATTTTTGAATGAGAGCAGAAGCATAAGTGTGTCATTTCCGCCTTATCTGGGGTTCATGTCTCTTATATGGGGTTTCAACTGCCTTATCTTGGGTTTACATCGCTTATCTATGGATAAGGCGCCTTATCTGTGGTTTAGACGGCCTTATCATGGGTTTACGTTCCTTACCTGTGGCTAAGATGCCTTAACCTTAGCATATCGCAGTCTAAACCCAGATAAGGCATATAAACCCCAGATAATGCGCCGTAACCCCAGATAAGCGACGTAGAACCCAGATAAAGCAGTCTAAACCCCAAATAAGGCGCCTTAACCCTAAATAAGGAACATAAACCCCAGAAAAGACATCTAAACCCCACATAAGGTGCCTTAACTCTAGATAAGGGTTGTTAACCCCAGATAAGGGTCGTAAACCTCAGATAAGGCATCTAAACCCAAGATAAGGCGCCTTAACCCCAGATAAGAGACGTAAACTCAGATATGGCAGTTTAAACCCCAGATAAGGCGCCGTCTGGGTTTTACTTCTCTTATATTAGGTTTATGTTCCTTATTTATGGTTAAGGCGCCTTATTTGGGGTTGGGACTGGTTTATCTGAGGTGTACGTCCCTTATCTGGGGTTACGGCGCCTTATCTGGGGTTTAAACTGTCATATCTGAGTTTACGTCTCTTATCTGGGGTTAAGGCGCCTTATCTTGGGTTTAGATGTCTTATCTGAGGTTTACGACCCTTATCTGGGGTTAACGACCCGTATCTAGAGTTTGGGCACCTTATGTGGGGTTTAGATGCCTTATCTTAGGTTTATGTTCCTCATTTAGGGTTAAAGCGCCTTGTTTGGGGGTTGGACTGCTTTATCGGCGGTCTACGTCCCTTATCTGGGGTTACGGCGCATTATCTGGGGTTTAGATGCCTTATCTGGGTTTAGACTGCGATATGCTAAGGTTAAGGCATCTTAGCCACAGGTAAGGAACGTAAACCCAGGATAAGGCCGTCTAAACCACAGGTAAGGCGCCTTATCCCTAGATAAGGGATGTAAACCCAAGATAAGGCAGTTTAAACCCCATATAAGGGACATGAACCCCAGATAAGGCGGAAATGACACATTTATGCTTCTGCTTTCATTCAAAATCACATTTACGCTCTACCAAATGGGGGCCATCTTGGATTTCTGGGCAAAAATTATTTTGTAACGTCAAATTAATGTCAGATTCGGATTTCTTGGGGTCGACTTACCGGAAAAAGTGTCTTTGTACACGATTTTAGGTAATCGGGTTCAAAACTTATTTTTTCAAGATGGCGCCGGCGGCCACCATCTTGGATTTCTGGGTAAATATGAGTTCGTAATGTCAAAGTAATGTCAAATTTGAAATCCTCGTGGTCGACTTATCCAAAAAAGTGTCTTTGTACACGATTTAAGGTCCTCTTGTTCTAAACTAATTTTTTCAAGATGGTGCCGGCCACCATCTTGGATTTCTGGGTGAAAATGATGCCGTAATGTCAAACTAATGTCAGAATCGGAATCCTTGTACTCGACATATCCGAAAAAGTGTCTTTGTGCATGATTATAGGTGCTCTGGTTCAAAACTTAAATTTTCAAAATGGTGGTGGCGGCCATTTTGGATTTTGGCCTCTAGCGAAAAATGCCGGGATTTTCGCGAGGGACATGGTGGCTATTTTTTTTCTAAATGGTCCATAGAAGTCGAATCAATCGTCAAACCTTACTAGCCAGAGAGTGGTCACCAAAGTGAACTTTTTCCCCTAACTACTAGTATTATGATATTATGTTTGGATGTCATTCAATGTGTTTATTATGGAGCTGCAATAAAAGAAATCAATGTTTGCCTGAATAAATTGCACATTTTGAGTCTGTGTTGTTGTTTTTTTTGCTTCCTATCTCCTTTGCAAATTTTAAATCTCAAGAAGATTTATTTATAAGTAAATCTTGAAAAGATTTAAAGGTAAAACTGAAAAGATTTAAATTTCAAGTCTAAGAGATTTATATTTTAAGTCTTTTGTGGTTTTAAAATTTTAAGTCTTAACAAAGACTAAATTTAAATCCCAAAGGGTTCGTCACTAATAACAGTCTCTGTTAGATTTAAAAGTAAGTCTTTTAGATTTAAAAATAAGACTTTGTAATTTAGAGAGTAAAATATTTGAACCCATCAAACACAGAAATGTTCTTAAAATGGTTTTTTTAAACCTTTTAAAAACATGTAAATGTCGGGTTATATAAAGGTCATGAAAACGTTTTTAAAACGTTATTGTAAATATTTTGGGCAAACATTTTTAGCAAAATATTTTTTCAACCCGAAAATAACATTCTGTTTAGAATGTTTTGTATCTAGTTTTCAAGAATGTTATTAAAACGTTTTTATACCATTTATATAACCCGACATTTAAACGTTTTCTGTAAAACATTTTTGTTTGCTGAGCAGTAGATTATAAAAAAATGTTTTTTAAGGTTATGAAAACGTTTTATACTCTTCATATACCCTCTATATAACCCGACATTTAAACGTTTTCTGACAACCTGTTATAATTTTTTTGCGAATGATGTCGAAAACGTTTTGTGTTTGCTGGGAACTCGCCCTCGCCGAGGACACAAAACACATTAAGGATGAATAAATGATACAAGAGTATACCTTGGATATATGAACAACTGGAATGAAAAAAGCTTTACGTGGGGAAAAGTAAAATACAGACTAGACAGAACGAAGCGGGGGAACAAAATAGGCATTAGAAGAAAAAGTGTACTAGAACAAGTGATGAAAATCACTGGTATTAAAAACGTTATTAATCCCCTGTTATGTAACGCGACATTTAAAGGTTTCCTGTAGAACGTTTTGTGTTTGCTAGGGAGTATGTGTATGTGTATGTGTATGTGTAATCTACCAAAACACGTTTCAAAACGTAAAAAGGGGCCAAGTTTAAAAATCTTTCCTGTGTGGCTTTTCACCCTTTTTTAAACTTGGTCCCATTCAGTAATAAAGTGGTACCGTAATAACATGAAGAATGAGTCCTAATTTCTACATGCAACTATTAGGTTTAAGACTGTTTGAAAGCGGTGCAATATGACGTAGGCTATGTATTATCAAAAACATTTGAAGGTTTATGTTTCATTATAGTGCGTGTTCATAAAGAGTAGTAGAGTATTATATACACTTAGCAAATTGACTGTCTGTCAACCTGTTACATATTATAGGCCCTACATCTGTACATAAGGCGCAGGATCGCACAAGACGATGAAGAATTTAACAAAGTGAGTATTTGCTACTTTTGCTTAAATCAAAATACATTATAACGTCTTTACGGAAAAACTTCAATCAAGCACGAACATTAATTAATTTACTCTACAAAATGAACACTGACAACTAAGAAAACAAACAAGTAGCCTAAAGATGACTTCGTATGGGTCTTTAGAAACTTTCATAAATGGGACCAAGTTTAAAAAAGGGTGAAAAGCCACACAGGAAAGATTTTTAAACTTGGCCCCTTTTTACGTTTTGAAACGTGTTTTGGTAGATATTAATTCTTTTTTTGAGGTAAAAAGATATTGCGCGGTAAGTGGTTCTTTGTAGCCATGCGAGGCGAAGTAGCTGGATATCCATATTTCGCGGTTAATGGTTCTTTGTAGCCCTGCGGGGCAAACTAGTTGGATATCCATATTTCGCGATGAGTGGTTTTTGAAGCTTCGAGGGCAAACTAGTTGGATATCCATATTTCGCGGTTAGCAGTTCTTTGTAGCCCTGCGGGGCAAACTTGTTGGATATCCATATTTCGCGGTTTGTGGTTCTTTGTAGCCCTGCGGGCAAACTACTTGGATATCCATATTTCGCGATGAGTGGTTTTTACAGCTTCGAGGGCAAACTAGTTGGATATCCATATTTCGCGGTTAGCAGTTTTTGTAGACTTGCGGGGGGCCTATGTTCGATATCCTCATTGCGCTGTTAGTGGTTTTAAACGACCTGTAACCACCCCAATCAGCCGCATGGGGTAAAAGAATTATTTAAAAATAATAGCTGAACCCTATAGTTCAGCCAGGGACTGGAAACGACATATTGATGACTATATATAGAGTGTATTCAATAAACCCAAGCGGAACGAGAGCTGCTAAGTAACCGCTATCCGAACCATAAACACATGCATTATCAGACAACGAGTGTTCCATTTCCTCATAGCTTCTCACGTTGTACACACGTCAGTCGAATTTGGCGGTGTTGGTTTGTTAGCCCTCCAAGTTATAACATCGTTCACTTTGTGTTGAACATTTTATGTGGGCCGCACTGTAATAACATACAGATCATTCTGATCAGTGTGATGATATCATTTCAAGAGGTCACTTCCCGATTAACATGATTAAGCTAAACAGCCTATGTGGAAGAATTTTATGCATGAGCATTGAGCAACCACATCAATGATGTAGTAATGAATAATATTGTTATCGGATTAATTTTTACGACCTTCGATTACATGGGAGTAGCAACGAGGACACGGTGTTTGATTTCACTCACATAATAGATCAATATTGACCTTCATCCAGCAAGGATCAGCCAAGCACTACAGTGGCCAAGCACGAAAGGTTTCTTGTTATCTCTTCAAGTATTTTTACTTTAGGTCTATAATCATAATGCAGGCCTAAATCCCGGGCCTAAATTAAGTGTACTGTTCG
Source organism: Amphiura filiformis (assembly GCF_039555335.1). Classification (NCBI taxonomy): domain Eukaryota; kingdom Metazoa; phylum Echinodermata; class Ophiuroidea; order Amphilepidida; family Amphiuridae; genus Amphiura; species Amphiura filiformis. Next base: position 55,622,231 of record NC_092641.1, on the reverse strand, counting down.
AGTAGGAGGATTTGTTTGATATTATTCTTGATTTTGAATCATATTATAGTACCTGTTTGTTTCCATATATCGGTTATTAAAATTACAATTCACCACATACACATTCCAGTTTGCGAGAGGTTTATAATGAATAAATGAATAGGTGTTATTATTTCGAATTATAATTATTTAGGGAGAGTGTTTTAGCATTTTGTTAGAAACGGGATGATTGTTGATCATGTTTATTTTATTGTATGTATTTTCCTGTCATTTCCTGCAAACCTAATAAAGATATTTTGATAATTGAAATAGTCTGTATCATAAATCGTAGAGGTTGAAAGAGTCAACAAGCGTCAGAAATTATAATTTGCCATGGAACTTCGGTCATATTTTATTTGAAATATAACTGGATGTTAGGGTCTGCATGCATGGTATGCATAGTATGATGATATACAGACACTGACCTTTCCCTAAAACTATTAAGCAGCAAGTTGTGTATCACACCCATCATGGGTTCGAACCCCTTTATTGTATTTTATTGTTAAACCTGAATAGCGTGATTACTTTTGAATGAGCGGCAGCACACATATTTTGTTTGAGGATAGCTGGATCCATCTCCTTTTCCTCACATCTTCTCTGTTGTACAAAGCTGTCTTTTTATCTAGTGTTTAGACAATGTTTACTCAACCATTGCTATCAATGGATGTTGCCATTTTTGACGACTTCTAACTTTTGAAATGCCCAAAATGAATCAATAAAACCGTGTATAAGACATTTGCGGGGATATTTGGGCGCGATTACAAAAAATTAGAAAATAAATGGGCACTTCTGGGTTGGGTATCTATAGAGGCCCTGCATGAAATTATTGATTGGCTCCAAACAAAGAATTTGAACCGGTGTCCTTCACCGTAGTTATGGCGGAGTACAGTCCATTCAATCAAATGTTGTCATGAACCTATTTGATCGTAGTGCAGGGTTATGTGTGTGAGACGAACTGTCACGGTAGATTGCAATCATGCTTTTGTTGAATGCATTTGAGTAGTCTGCCATATTTACGGGATGATACGTCACATGCAATGCCTCTATAGATTCTATAGAATTTAAGTATGATATATTTTCGATGGTAATATATTTTCACTTTCAAAGTTTGTAGTTTTCATAATTGCAATTTCTGAATATTATATAAAAAGCGGGAATAAGTCTATAAATGTAAGAGTATCGGATCATTTTGAATGTTAATAAATACGAAACGCCGGCGGTAGACACCAGCGATATCAGGGATTGCCGCGATTCTTGCAGTAGCTTTTATGAATAGAATACAATAGTGGATACAATAGCGGAACAATAGAGCTCTCTTACGGGTAAATAAACCTCGTCGCGGTTTGCTAAATTTCACTTCTTCTTTTTCATGAACTAACCGTTATTTCATTAAGTAACCGTTATTTTTAAAACTTGGCAAAACCTCGACGCGAGGTTTTTAATAATTTTTAAGTCATATCTTACTAGGGTAGAACAGTCAGTGCATCGCACATGATATACATATTATAAAAGAAGATTGTTAAAATCACACAATTATATATACAAAGCTCAATTAAAATACATAAAAAACCACAGAACAATTTAAAACACAACAATAGTAATCTATACTAATAAAATAATAAGCGGTCTCTGTCTATCTGTGTATCTATCTGTCTGTCTGTCTGTCCGACTATGCGTTTCGCCGCACTTCGACGCATCGTGCTGAAATTGTATATATAGGTAGGTATTGGGAAAAGCATGTTGGCCATGTGGTTTTGAGGGTCATCGGAGGTCAAGGTCAAAGGTCAAAATTTCAAACTTTGTCCAATCAGGCCCAAATTTGGTGGGTGGAATCCTTGATAGGAGGGGAATATAATGCGCGAAATAAAATCAAGGTCAACTGAGGTCAAAGGTCATTACGGAGGGGTCAAATTTCAAACTTTGTCCAATCGGGCTCAAACTTGGTGGGTCGAAACCTTCGTACGAGGGGAGCATGAAAAACATTATATGGAGGTCATCCGAGGTCAAAGGTCAAAGGTCATGGATTTCAAACTTTGTCCTATCGGGCTCAAAATTGGTGGGTGGAATCCTTGATGCGAGGGAATATATGCGCAAAATAAAATTGAGGTCAACCAAGGTCAAAGGTCATGTAGGGGCTAAATTTAAACTTTACCCTATTGGGCTTAAACTTGATAGGTGGAATCCTTTGTATGAGGGGGGCATGAAAAAAATTACACCAAGGTCATCTGGGGTCAAACAGAAATGCTATCATGCCAGTGCTCTCACAGCATCAGGGCTCTCACAGCTGCAGGTGCACTAGTTATTATATACAATTATTGAGTATTGATAAAATCTAAAATTATATAAGAATAATAACAATTAACATATTATCATAGCACACATGAAGGAAATACAATTTACATACAGTCAGTCTACTCTGAAGTACAAAGTACCGACGCGGACGCATACATTGTGCTGACTTTGAAGGCACGCATACCTGCAGCAGAGACGCAGCACTGCGCACTGCTTACGCGGGCGTTGTCACTTTGTACTTCAGAGTAGACAAACTGTAGCACATAAAATACATTAATTACAAAATACATATAATCTGAATTGCCAATATTTACTAAGATGTTCCAAGATTGTTGATTTAAATAGCCAGTTAGTGACTAGCGTTCTGAGTGTGTAATGCTGTACAATTATGCGACCCCAGGCAAAAATAATTCATGGGTATTCCCAAAATTCGCTACTGGTTGCTATGCAAATCATGCCATAAACATGGCATGTTCATGCCATGAACATGGCAAGACATTCTGATTCTTTTGTTTTGTATATGGCATGAAAATCCTCTATCAAGGATTCATGGGTCGTTAATTTTGAACTCATTAAAATTGTAATTGACGCCCTTGACTTAAAATTAATGGGCATGTAAGTAGAGAAAATTTGACATTGACCGCGATTCGCGAGTTACCCATGAACATACCCTGAACATGTCAAGGCTCTGACTACACGCATGACAAAAAAAAAGCATGCAAGGGCATGAATATTTATGGGTGAGCATGAACAACCCATCAAAATTTCCCAAATTTATGAAAATTCATGCCCGTTGCTAGCGAAATTAGGGCATGTTCTTGGCATGTTCATGTGCACGTAGTAATAAAGTGTTAAAACTACCTTCTTTTCTAAAATTACAAAACATTTCCTTGCCTAACTTGACATACGTTTCGTTGATTTGAAAATTGTTAGAACTTGTGAATAGAGGATTATTTTTGCTACCCTCCCAAAGTTCTGTCCTTCTCACAATCTTTTCTTTTTCAAAAATAATCACAATTATCATCAAAAATGATGCTTCAGAAAAAGTTGCACTTGTATTTTAAAAAGCCGAGTTGTAACGAGAGAAGTCATTTTATGGTCGAGTCGAGTCATTTCTTGCAATATCTCAAGTCGAGTCAAATGACTCAAGTAACTGTACAATCATGCGACGTGCACGGAGTAATAAAGGGTTTAAAAAATAACCTTTCCTCTAAAATTACAAAACATTTCCTTGCATAACTTAACTAGTAGACAAACTTAAACAAAAATACAATAATAATAATAATAATAATAATAATAATAATAAATTTATTCTGATATAGTGCATTACGTAACATCAATTTAGACCAAAAGGCACTTTACAATTAAAATTAGCAAAGAACAACTAAGTGAAATGTTCAACGTGGCGGCCTAAGTAACAAAGCAAAATAATTTTAACCAGACTAACAACAATTTTGTATATACAACGGTAATATAATGCACAAAATATCAAACAAGAGATGATATTAGAATCATATACACAATTTTAAAAAGCCAAGATGTACTTTAAAAAGTCGAGTCATTTCTTGCAATATCTCGAGTCGAGTCGAGTCGAGTCGAATGACTCAAGTCACTGTACAATCATGCGACGTGCACGTAGTAATAAATGGTTTAAAACATAACTTCTCCCCTAAAATTACAAAGCATTTCCTTGCATAACTTGACAAACTAGTAGACAAACTTAAACAAAAATACAACAACAATAATAATAATAATAATAATAATAATAATAATAATAATAATAATAATAATAATAATAATAATAATAACTTTATTCTGATATAGTGCATTACGTAACATCAATTTAGACCAAAAGGCCCTTTACAATCAAAATTAGCAAAGAAAAACTAAGTGAAATGTTCAAAGTGGCAGCCTAAGTAACAAAGCAAAATAAATCTAACCAGACTAATAACAATATGTATAAACAACGGTAATATAATACACAAAATATCAAACAAAAGAGGAAATTAGAATCGTATATACAATTTTAAAAAGCCAACCTGTACTTTAAAAAGCCGAGTTGTAACGAGACAAGTCATTTCATGGTCGAGTCAAGTCATTTCTTGCAATATCTCGAGTCGAGTCGAGTCGAGTCGAGTCGAATGACTCAAGTCACTGTTCAATCATGCGACGTGCATGTAGTAATAAAGGGTTTAAAAAATAACCTTTCCTCTAAAATTACAAAACATTTCCTTGCATAACTTGACAAACTAGAGACAAACTTAAACAAAAATACAAAATGACGGCCTGAGTAACAAAGCAAAATAATTTTAACCAGACTAATAACAATTTTGTATAAACAACGGTAATATAATACACAAAATATCAAACAAAAGAGGAAATTAGAATCGTATATACAATTCTAAAAAGCCAAACTGTACACTACAAGCTCTATAAATTCCCAAGATTTAAAAGTAAGTCTAAGAGACTTATTAAAATGACAAAAATGTTGCAAGACTTAAAATTCAAATCTTTATTCAAATATATAATTTAAATCCATTAGATTTGAATTTTAAGTCTTTTCAAAGTTTTGTTTGTATTGCCTCACTAAATGACTGAGTGAGCCTTGTACAACAATAGATATCGGTTGACCAGTGTGTATGGGTCAAAAGTCAAAGTTGCTCAAATTTTCGTAAAAGTTGAGGCAAATTGTTCCAGCTAAGAGGTTTCAGAACAAGAATAGTTTGTACTATCTGTGATGTCAAGTTAGCATGTTACACAACAAAGAGTCAAAAGGTATGCAGGATTCCCCAGGGTTCAATGCAATTTGTATATATTTATCATCTATCTTCTGAACTTTAAAAAAATAACGAAGAGAGTAAAAACTATTCTTTTCCTGAATCCCTTAAACTTGAGGAACAGTTTGCATCCATTTTTACACTGTGTTGTAATTTCCGACTGTCGACTAATGGAATATGCAAATTTAACCATTGGAACGATGTCTTTGTCAAACAACCCAATCTGCAATAACGTTTAAGCATATAAACACGTAGTATTGTGTTTCTGAGTGAATACCCATCTCATTTTATGGAGTACGTTGTGGGGCTGTGGCTGTGGATTATCATCAGTGAAGTGTCCCATTGGTAGAAACTGGGTACGATGACAAGAATTATTCAAAAGTAATTGTTACAGGACATTTTTGCTCTCAGAATTTATCACAAGCTGGGAAGCCTTCTAAACTTGCTCTACATTTAGGCTACCACATGAAATGAAGTAAAGAAATGATGTATTGCCAACAATAAAAATATAATTTGTGTGTAAAAAATGTTGGGCAATTTAATCGGAACGCAATAATAAAATTTCAGTTATTGTAGTGTCAGTGCCTTGCCCAAATTGTATTGTAAACAATTATTTTAACTCATTGGTCATCATAATTTGCGATACATATATCGCTTGATATGAATTACTGTGACATTGTCTTGGCCAACATACATGTATCAATATGATAAGCAATTTCGTGTATTACAAATATCAGTTCTTATCAAAGTACAGCAATAAAGAGGAAACACGGATTAGAAGCAGGGAAATGTCAAAATGTGATACAATTTGACAAAAGCTGATGTTACATTGACATTTTTATACTTTAAACAGAATTGGGAAAAAAAACATGTTTGTTTCCTGTAGCATGCAGGTCAAAAAGTCAAATGTGAAATGCGGTTTTTTCTTCTTTTTTTTATAATCCATGTCTTCAAATGAAAAAAAAACACCTTTCTTTGCTGCAAATTGGAATAGGAATTTACAGTGGGTCTCTCCGACACATACAAAAAAATCATATGTCTTCATCCCAGCAAACACAAAAACGTTTTTAAAACGTTTTATATAAGTTATATTTTGGCTTTTGGTTTAGGTAAAAACGTTTTAATAACATTAAAATGTCGGGTTATATAAAGGTCATGAAAACGTTTTAAAACGTTTTGTATGAAAACACACTACAACAATATTTTTAAAATGTTTTCAATATTATTGTACACTATTTTTGCAAACATTTTCTGCCAAATATTTTGTCAACACTTAAATAACATTATGTTAAAATGTTTGCACCCAGCAAACACAGAAATGTTCTTAAAATGTTTTTTTTTTTCAAAACGTTTTAATAAAATATCTTTTCAACCAAAAAATAACATTCTGTTTAGAATGTTTTGTATCAAGTTTTCACGAATGTTTTTGGAACGTTGTTAAAACGTTTTTATACCCTTTATATAACCCGACATTTAAACGTTTTCTGTAAAACATTTTGTGTTTGCTGGGCAGTAGATTATCAAAAAATGTTTTTTAATGTTATGAAAACGTTTTATACCCTTCATATACCATTTATATAACCCGACATTTAAATGTTTTCTGACAAGCTTATAACCTTTTGCGAATGATGTCGAAAACGTTTTGTGTTTGCTGGGATATTCAAGAATATATATGATCCCCTTTCAACCTACTGATTAAAAAAATGTTTTTAAAAATATGTGATGTTTTCTCCAGTAATTTTTCACTACGCTCATTTGTTGTGTGATGTGTAAATGTTTACTCCAGTAGTGTTTTATATTATTTTTTTTTGTGATTTTTTTGTTTGTTTTTTTTCTTTGTAAGTGAAAAAAATTCTAATGCGCAAAATAAGCCGTCAAAAACGTAATGCGCGCTACAGGAAACAAACCCTTTTTTGCCTTATATTATAATCCTGGTACTGATTTAAGTGTTAAAGTTGTGTGCGTTGTTTTTGCCGCTGTTACACGCTTACAATACATTCTCAACATATATGACATAACCCATGCACTAATGTGTTATAATGTTTTCAATTTAGGGATAAAATCAAAATTCGACTGGCAGTTCCGGTTACGTCCGGTTTCTATTCTAAACAATGGAAACCGGACGGAACCGCGTGGAACCGGCGGTCAACCACCGAGCGAGTTTTGATTTCATCCCATACCTATTATGTTAAGTACCTTACGTTAAGTTTGTTACCACTTTAATATATAGGCCTAATATTATACAATTTCGCTCTACGTAAAACAAAATCACTTTACAAGCGTGAAACGAACTTCGTTGCCGCTGAAGAAACTTCAATTTTTCTGTATTTAGGTGTTTTTTGCTTCCATCGGCATGTGAAGACTTTCCAAAATGCCTGACGATAACGGGAATTCGTCGCTGAATATATTACCGGATTTACAACGCTGTTAGCCGTTCCCAACGCGCGATTACACCAGAATAAAATATACCACGTAGATTGCGCGAGCTTCCAACCAACACGACCGTTTGTGTATATCAACAAGGCATCATTAAAACGCAGCATAAAATGTGGTAAGTGACAGGCGAAAAAGACAGCAGCGTTGGTGATCAAAAGACGCGCTACTTGGTTACGGACTCTCCTTGCTTTTTGCTCGAAATCTAGATTGCCCGCTTTGCTGGCCGCTACTTCTGATCTGGTACTAAGATTCTTGATGATACAGATGTACATATAAATGCAAACGATCAACGCAAATATATACGGAAGCGACTGCATTAAGTAAGGAAATCTAGCATACGCAGGATGAATAGGGACGCAATTAATTGTAACAGTCGCGAGGTTTGCGTATTGTTCGTCGTCGGGCCAAATGATGCAAGATTTATGGACGACAAAAAAGTGCGGCGAGACCAGTGTTACGGCGTAAATAAAGCCAAAAATCCACGCCATGACGACCAGGCTTAATGTACGCCTTTTAGCGACCAACATGCGATGTTTAAGCGGTTTACATATCGCCAAATACCTTTCTAATGCTAGAAGTACCATGAATGCCACAGACGCAAAATGAGACCCAAAAATAGCGGTGAACATCAAACCGCAGCCAACAGGGGTATTATAAGATAAAGATTTCACCGTTGGAGATATCAGATGAGTGATTAAATTTTCATATACTTCAGCAAGGATGAAGATAAGATCTGCTACTGCAAGGTTTACGAGGTAAAAGTTGGTTTTTGTTCGCATTTCTTCGATAAATGCCACCACGAGTAGGAATGCGCCATTACCAATAACGCCGAAAATAAAGAGAAGAGGAAAACACACCAGTATGATGTACCTATCGGCCTGAGTGTAAAACCACGCTGATATATCCTTGGGATTAGCGAATCGTAAGTCGATAATGGCATCAGAAGAACACTGTAGATCATCATCCAACGACAAAGTTGAATTCATAATGCTGGACTGGACAAATAGCTGACAATATGCAAATACGATTAAGTTGTATATGATAATAAAGTTGGTAATGTATGAACAGCAGTTTGTTGATCCCGTTTGTTGAAAAGACGGTAGAAAAGACTAAGTCAAAATGTTGTCGTGTTCAGTCTGGTCGATGGGTTCAGCGAATTGCTTCAAATTGTTAACGATCATGCTTATGTACAATATGTGAAAGTTTCACCCATACTGGAAACATTTATTTGTATCAAAAGGCATAACTGCTTCCTTAATTTCGTCCTCTGTATCGAAGATGAGATTTTAGCGCAACGCCGTTTAATGTCAAGACCACGCATGACGTTATCAGTGTGTTAAGGATTCAACACTTAGAACCTCAGTAATTTTTGATGTGTCTCAAAGCAGGTTTCCGAAAACTATGAAGAAGAATTAAAGAGAAGGGAAATATATACGACACCGTGCTATAAGGTTATTAATTATTTGTGCAATAATCGAATACGTCAATGACCGCAGCTCCAATATCAAGGTACCAGCTTAATTTGCGCGTCATTAACAGCGTAAATCACTGGAGGGCTTATTCAATTTGTCTAACGATTTTGCGCATTATAAGCGCAATCTATCAGGAGCGGGTGGAAAATTACCATCGGTGATCTTAGGGGCTCAATTATTATATGTATTACTGTATTGTTGTGGGGCCTGAGAGCACTTCAGACACACAAAAGTGCGTTCTGAATGTCCTGATATCAAATAATTTGGATTTTTTTTTTCGAAATTCACGATATAATACAAATTTTATGGCAAGCTATTTTTTATATTTTTGATATTTAACAGTCCTCGAACATGTCGAAGTAAACTTTATAAATCTAATAATATGTAATTAAAGTGTATATATCTGGGAGGAAAAGCCGCCCATCATATGAAAACTATTATGACCTTTTGTATTATATTGAAGATATACATTTTTTTACCAAAAACACCTAAAATGTCAGGTCTTTTTGGTAGAAAATTTATATCTTTAATACAATCTTATCAGAGTCGTGCTGGAACACTATTCTGAGATACATCTTTTGTTTTAAAATTAATTAATTAAGTTGGTCCGAGAGCTTTCTGGGGTTACCTTTTAGCGTTTCATACTAATACAGTTCGCGAAAGGGACATCGTATGTCTATTATTATTGTTTTGTCAGAGTTTCCATTTGATTTCACCATTTTTCACTTGCGACTGTCAAAATGTCCAACTTTATTTCGAATACAACCAGCAAGAATAATCAATATTTCTACTATTGCATGCAGAATCATACATCCATGGGTATATTCCCCATGTTCACGAGTTCATTTGGAAAATTGGCAGTCCGAAGTTAAAATGGTGCAATCAAAACAGAAATTCTGACAAATTTGTGATATATATCGCCGCGTATAATGTGCTTTAGAAAGTTGGCAAAATTCTTTTATAAGTGAACTTTATTACTTTGAAAAGCTAAAGAGGTGACCCTAGAAAAAGCTTACGGGCGAGGTTCAGGTCTGTCAAAATCAAAGACCTTACAATAAGACTAAATTTCACGCCTAAGTTTTTTCATCAGGATTTTTAAAAAATAAATTTATGTATCAATCATTATGGTTTTCTCCTGATATTTGCTAAAAAAGAAAAGTATTGCTTTTCATCTGGCCGAGAAAATGGTGCTGCTTTCTCGAAATACTTAACTCCTTGCGCATTTCTCTAAACACTTAAATCTCCTTGCACCGTTCTCCAAACACTTATCTCCTTGCGCAGTTCTCCAAACACTTAACTCCTTGCGCATAAGGCAATTCAAACTGCAACTAAATTGCGGCTACACTGTAAAAGCCACTGAACACTAGTGTTTTAAAAGTGTTTCCAAGATAGTTATGAAAAGATGTCTGCATATCCATACTAAAATTTGCCTTAAAAAAACATTGTTACATTAATATTTGATTTTGAAAAATAAGACAATATTTTCAAAACTTAGAACACATCAGCCTGCTATAGCACGCTAAATGCCTAAGTCATTCTTACATGTTTCTCATTTGCAATTTTGATTTTCTGAGTAATAAACCCTTAATTCATCAAATTTCTAGCCGCATTTTCATTAACTTGTGGAATACTCTCCTCTTTGGATGTATTCCACAAGTTAATGAAGAATGCGGCTGGAAATTTGATGAATTATGGGTTCATTACTCAGAACATCAAAATTGCAAATGAGAAACATGTAAAAATGACTTATTTATCTATTTATTTATTTATTTATTTATTATTTAACCTGGGGTGACCAATCAATGCACTGGCACTGTTCTCCCTTGGTTCCCAGGTACTTAGGCATTTAGCGTAGCAGGCTGACGATATATAACACCTTTTGAACACTTGACACGTGTTCTTTGTTTCCTTATGTCTGTCTTTGTTTTATTTGAACACTGGTGTTCTTGTAATTTGAACACTGATGTTCTGAAATATTTTAGAACACTTATTACACGTCATGTGTTCAACTGTATCTTATGAACACGTCTCAGATGTTCATACAAGTGTTCTCTGAATAAGTTGAACAGATACGTGTCATGTGTTAAAAATCCGTTACATTAATGAACTCGTTCCAGGTGTTCTGGCCAATTTACAGTGCATTTGTATTGATTTGAAATCAGCGCGAAGATAAATGAAGGGTCTTACGTGCCACAATGCTTGCGTAATAACCATTGATCGCTGTGGTAAACTGCAACTTTTTAAACTTTTTGTTTAAAAGCACTACTGTGTTGTTAATATTGAACGACATTTGACAAATGGGGTATCAAAATGCGCGTAAATAAATCATTCTTCTTTCTACGTAGCAATATTGTGGAAACAATTATTAGTTCTGAAGCTATAGGCGTATTTATAACAGCTACATTACTTTTTGTGCAGACTTTAGATTCGTCTAGAGGCGCGAGATATCATTGAATGGAGGTTATCGGTGTTCTATAAGGTGCATATCCTATCAACGACTGCTATACCTTGTTTAGGACTTTCAAAGGAAGTACCTGCATGTGCAACCATGACTGTTTCAAAATAGCCCGCCTAAGTCATGCAAGTAATTCCGCGGTCGTGCATTGAACATGGAACGCGTTCATTAATGTAACGGTTTTTTAACACATGGCACGTGTTCAACTTATTTAGAGAACACTAGTGTGAACACCTGAGACGTGTTCATAAGATACAGATGAACACATGACACATGTGAAATAAGTGTTCGAAAAGTGTTACATATGTGTTCTAAGTTTTGAAAATGTTGTCTTATTTTTCAAAATCAAATATTTATGTAACAATGTTTCCTTTTTGTGGTAATGCTATGTAAGGAGACACAATTTAAGGTAAATGTTAGTATGGACATGCAGACATCTTTTCATAACTAATCTTGGAATAGTGTTCTATGACTTTTACAGTTAAGTGTAAATATGGTAGAAATAGGTAAAATATGACACTATACGCTTTAACGCATGAATTAAAAACAGTGGGGATCAACCAACCGTGCATTAATATGGATTTTGGTACCCTGTTTTCCATGGTTCCTATATATCGTATCTTAGTCAGTGGGAGTGGTCTTATTCGTAGACACATAATCTGATTGGGGAATCGCATGATATCTGGTGCCGTCTATGAGGCCGTAGACGACCCCACGTCATCATGAGTGTTGATAACGCGTAACAAGCTTGTAGAGGTTCGCGTATGTATCGCGTTGTATGCGTAACCTAGTGTGGAATACGCGCACGTGCTAGCAGTACTCGCAACAGAATACGTGAATTTGTAAACAAGTTTCGTTCATTTTATAAAAAGCGGAGTTTTTATGACGGTAACTTTAGTTTTGGCTAAAAGAATAGTTTACATGACAAACTGGAAAGGCTTCAGTGGTATTGTCATCAACTATATGAGTTGCCTGCATTCTATCATAAAATTCACGAATGATCTTGACAAAAAATGAATATCATAACACTGCAAATGCTCATTTGTATATTTAATGATGGTTTTGATTTAAGCCGGTAAATAGTACTAGCAAAGTACTAGCTAGGAAAATAATATGTAAAAAAAAAAAAGAGGAAGGTTTTATTTCAAACTCTAATGGTGACCCGCAGGTCAAATTGCTAGAATTGTACATTAAACACAACTAAACAGACACAATGCAATTTGCAGGCAGCAGCTTAATCAGCGCCAATATTGCAACATTGAAACAAACAACTATACAAACATCCAATCCAACCCACATCCCCAGTAGGCAATAAGGATAAAGTGCCTTGCCCAAGGACACAACACGTTGGCACGAGCGGGGCTCGAACTCGCAACCTATGGATTATGAGTCGGGCGCCTTATCCACTCGGCCACACGTGATGTTTTATATCATTTAATGATATATAAAACTAATATGTTTGTGCAATGGTATCAATATATCACAAAACTTTATATTATCTCTATATGAGTCTAAATAATGTAATATTAGTTATTAGGTGAAGCGGAGGTATGGTACCGGAAATTATCGTGCGCGAAGTGTCATACTGGGTGAAGCCGAAGGCTGAACCCAGTATGATACTGAGCGCACGATACTTTCCCGTACCATACCGACGCTGAACCTAATAACGAATTTATCATACCATTAAGGGATCTAAAATGAGCGTTTATTGCGTTTCGACAGTATTTTTTGTGGGACATGAGAGCACCTCAGACCTATCGAATTGCATTCTGAATACGAAGCATGTCTTTCTGATATCAAATAATTTTCATTTTTTGAAAATCACAATATAATACAAATTTTATGACAAATTATAAAAATTTGATATTTTTCAAATTTTTGATATATAACAGTCCTCGAAGTAAATTATATAAATCTAATGACATATTCTTAAAGTGTATGTAGCAGGGAGGAAAAGCCGACGGTCAATTGAAAATTTTGACCTTTCATATTGAAGATATTGATTTTTTTCCCAAAAGACCTAATTTTTTTGGTGTTTTGGGAAAAAATCCATATCTTCAATACGAAAGGTCAAAATTTTCAATTGATCGTCGGCTTTTCATCCCACCTACATACACTTTAAGTATAAATCATCAGATTTATAAAGTTTACTTCAAGTACTGTTAAATATCAAAAATATAAATTTTAATGATTTGCCATAAAATGTGTATTAAAAAAAAAAAAAAAAAAAATCAAAATTATTTAATATCAGAATGACATTTTTCGTATTCAGAATGCAATTCGATATGTCTGATGTGCTCTCATGTCCCACAATAAATACTATCCAAACGTTCATACCCCAGCCCTTAAGTCATTCTAAATATTGAAATAATTACGTTTTTAAACATTTTAATTCCTGCTAAATAGGACAAATATTACAAAAAATAGATGATTGTTCCGCGTATTGCAGGTTGCGTGCATTTTACGCGCCCGGTTTACGCGATTCGCCTTTATACGCGTACCTCGCCGTACACGCGTATCGGCCTTGCGAAATACGCTCTCACTGACTAGATATAAAGCGTAAAATACGCACTCATTGACTAGATACGAAAATATATCAGGTTAGCGGTGTTCTTTGATGTTTACCTTAGTGGTATGATAACAGTATTTAACTATTGAAAATGGATCGGTTTTATTGCATATTATCAAATATCTATGTACAGATGTAGAGCTGAAACGGTGATAGTTATAAGATCACAGAAACCGCGCGAAAACTCCTCCAGGCATGTTTGCATCAATCCGATTGCAAATAGCGCGCGAAAAGCTCGCACCGAAGGGCAACATTACGGCATGAAATACTTATGAAACTCTCATTGACTTCAAGTAATTCTAACAATACTTACTTATTTTTAGTGGTGTCCTCGAACTGTGATGGCCCTCCATATCTTCCTGTCTTGCATTGCTGTTGTCATGTCAGTAGTCAGTGTCTTGTTTCAGAATGTCAACATACGTTAGGGCAGGCCTTCCTTGTTTTCTTCTCCCTTGCTTTGGAATCCAATACACCAGTTTAGATACAGGCTTTGTCTTGGGTTTATAGCAGTGGCCAGCAAACCGTGTCCTTCTTTCCCTGATCTTATCTGATAACTTTGGAAGGTCACCATGCAGCTCTTTTTTTCTTTTTTTTTTGCTAGAGCCCATAAGGAGTGACACAAGTCAAGATCTTACATAGGTACCTAGGCACTAAAAAGACAACCACATGGGCCAATCAGTTTATCATTATGCTGTTTCCAGTGGACATTACGCATTGACTTCAGCAATCTGGTATAGCAGCCATCCAGCTCCTTTGCCATGCCTCACAGAGCAGTACTGAGTCCACTGTTGCTGTAAATAATCGTTGCTTGAATCTTGCTGAGAGGGATGACTTTGAGATCTTAGTCATCCCATTACAAGCTCTCCAGGCTGCTGCTTTTCGTATTTTTACATCATTCTCTGAGCTCTGCATCCATGCCACAAGGTAACAATGGTATTGGATAAAACTTATTCTCACATGGTATTTTATTCAAGCTACTTTGCACTAAGATTCTTTCTTAAATGCTAAGTTTTAAAACGAGACACCACAGGTAGTTTATTAAAGTATAATGTTAAATATGTCCCAACTGAATTGCTTTAAATGTATTCTTAATTAAAATGTACGATTATACAATTTCATTCCTCAACAGAGGATTTTATTAAAGTATATGCCACCGGCTCAACAATACATTGATAATACAATAAAATAATTTATTACAATTCATTTAAATATTTATCTCTTTTCTTGCAGGCGAGTGATATAAATTTCCCCAAATTATTTAAAATATGGTTATTTGTAGCCAGTGCCGCCGACAAGGGGGTACGTTACCCCGAGGCCCGGGGTCCTAGGGGGCCCGTAAAAAGTGAAGAAAACATACTTTACTATGGGGAAGTAAAAGCAAAGAAAAGGGACATGAGGGGCCCGTAAAAGGTAAAGAAAAGATACTTTGTAATTAAGGCATATTTCCTTTGCTTTGCTATACGAGCCAACAAATGTCTCTTTTCTTGTCCATTAGACCCAAGTTATCTCTTCTTTACTTTTTACGGGCCCTCCGAGGTCTCTTTTTTCTTTTCATGGGAACATTATGGTATCTTTTCTTTACTGATAATAAGCGGTTTTTAAATTAATATTCACTAGGGTCTCTTTACGGGCCTATGGTATCTTTTCTTTTCTTTTTACGGGCCCACTGCAGCTCACTGCGGTCTCTTTTCTTTGACTTTACGAGTCCATTATAAGGTCTGTTTTCTTTCAAACAAAAGCAGAGGGCCCGTAAAAAACAAAGCAAAGAGACGTGTATTTAAAAAAAATACTAGCCTCTAAAGCACACACTCTAATAAATTTTGCACTTGAATTTATAGTTTGCTTTTGCCAAAATGATAGTCTTTGATATAATGAAATCTTCGAGAAAGTGCAGCTTAATTGTGGGAACACAAATTGCAAATTTTCACGCGCATTGTGCCCTTCAGTTTATTATTTGATCATTTATACCTTAAAATTGGCATTTTTTCTGCGCTTCGCACGAACATTGTTTCATTAAGTTCAATCTGGGAGCAAAAGTCGCTGTTCGAATTGCAAACTTTCGCGCGCTACGCGCGCATTTGCCCAATTCAACGGCTCATACTTGGTTCATTTTAGCTTCAAATTGGCACTTTTTTGCACTTCGGGTGGAAGTTGTTAAGCAGGGAGCAAAATGCTACTTTCAAATAGCAAATTTGAGCACGCTTCGCGCGCATTTATCCCCTTCAATGTTCATATTTGATTATTTGCAGCTAAACATACTTTCGCTCCACTTCAACACATGTTCAAGGATTTTACACACACAAACCTCCGTCCCCCGTGGCACAAAGAAATTTACGCCATTGCTCCCCCCACACTTATGAAGTCCTGCACCGTCATCACTGATCAAAGGGGTCCGTGCGTTCACATTGCCCCCGGGCCCGTAATTGCTCTCGGCGGCACTGTTTGGAGCTTGCATTGTAGTATTGATATGACTAAAAGGTATTACCGCACGCATCGATATGGATAGTTATAAGAAAAAAATACTAAAATTGTGATATTTTTCAGTTCATACACAATTAAATACCTTAAAGCAAATTTCTTTATACACAATAAAGTTCAACACTATGTTATTGTTTCCAACGTCAGTGGTTCCGTGCTCGCTATATCTATTCTTCAATTTTTCACTAAGTCGCGATATTATTTATAGTTTCATCGTTTGATTTTCCCTCTCGCCTATCGCCAAATTGTGTTAAGAGCTCTCACGTTTTATCGATTTAATTGTTTCCGTATTTGCCGTTAAATATCGACACACCCGTAGGCAAACCACTTGAGCTAATGTTTTCACTAACGAGGGCTTGTATTACCCGCTTTGAAATGTCTGTTAATATAAAATTTATTTGACTGTTCAAATTAATATAGTAAGCGATAACAAAAAAAAAGTTATAAAACACAGGGATGTATAACGTGTATCATAGTAGAGAGGTTGCGAAGAGGCGTTCACTGCTAACGCCATACGGGTTACGTTGTACGACATTGTGCGGTGGAACGTCATAGTGCCGTTCACATTCAAACTGGTCTCCTACACAGCAAGTTTGTGTGTTTCTAGTATGTTCGTGATAGCCACATACAGTCTGGCCCGAGACTACATCTAAACGCAATTGCATAATGTTGTAGGATGGTTTAGGATGGTTGTATATGAAAGTTTTTGACGTAAATTAGTTGGTTTAACGTTGTAATAACAACATTTGCCCACGGTCGTAAAATTATGTTATTACAACGTTGAACCAACCAATTTATGTCAAAAATGTTTCATATACAACCATTATACAACGATCCGACGTTGTATTGACGTTAATATTCTGATGTGCCCACACATATTAGAAGCAGGGAAATGTCAAAATGTGACACAATTTTTTTACTTGAAGCCCAATTATTTTTTTATAATCGACAAGACATTATCAACCGATACCATGCACTTGTGTTATAATGTGTTCAACTAAGGGATGAAATCAAAACTCGACCAGCGGTTCCGGTTCCGTCCGGTTTGTATTATTCCAAACAATGGAAATCGGACGGAACCGGATGGAACCTTAATTTTATGTTTAGGTGCCTTACGTTATATTTCTTACAACTTTAACATTAAATATTATACAATTTCGCTGTACACAAAATCACTTTACAAGCGTGACATAGTTGCAACTGAAGAAACTTCGGTCTTTCGGTACTTTGGTGTTTCCTGCTTCCATCGGCATGTGAAGACTTTCCAAAATGCCTGACGATAACGGGAATTCGTCGCTGAATATATCACCGGATTGACCACGCTGTTTGCCGTTCCCAACGCACGATTAAACCAGAATAAAATATACCAGGTTGATTGCGATAGCTTCCAACCAACACGACCGTGTGTGTATATCAACAGGGCATCGTTAAAACGCAGCATAAAGTGCGGTAGGTGACACGCGAAAAAGACAGCAGCGTTAGTGATCAAAAGACGCGCTACTTGGTTACGGACTCTCCTTGCTTTTTGCTCGAAATCTAGATTGTCCGTATCGCTGGCCGTTATTTCTGATCTGGTACTAAGATTCTTGATTATACAGATGTACATATAAATGCAAACGATCAACGCAAATATATACGGAAACGACTGCACTATGTATGGAAATGTATCATACGCAGGATGAATTGGGACGCAGTTAATAGTAACAGTCGCTAGGTTTGTGTATTGCTCGTCGTCCGGCCAAAAGATGCAAGATTTATGGACGACAAAATAGTGCGGCGAGACCAGTGTTACGGCGTAAATAAAGCCAATTATCCACGCCATGACGACAAGGCTTAACGTACGCCTTTTAGCGACTACCATACGATGTTTAAGCGGTTTACATATCGCTAAATACCTTTCTAATGCTAGAAGTACCATGAATGCAACAGACGCAAAGTGAGACCCAAAATAGCGGTGAACATCAAACCGCAGCCAACAGGGGTATAATAAGCTAAAGATTTCACCGTTGGAGAAATCAGATAAGTGATTAGATTTTCATATACTTCAGCAAGAATGAAGATAAGATCTGCTACTGCAAGGTTTGCGAGGTAAAAGTTGGTTTTTGTTCGCATTTCTTCGATAAATGCCACCACGAGTAGGAATGCGCCATTACCGATAACGCCGAAGATAAAGAGAAGAGTGAAACACACCAGTATGATATACCTATCGGTCTGGGTGTAAAGCCACGCTGATATGTCCTCGGGAGTAGCGAATCGTAAGTCGATAATGGCATCAGAAGAACACTGTAGATCATCATCCAATGACAAAGTTGAATTCATAATGCTGGACTGGACAAATAGCTGTCCACAGCTAAAATAAGCTGCTAAGAAGCAAAAGCGACCGAGTTATAATGTGATTATAAAGTTGATAATGTATCTACTGCGAGTTGTTGACCACGTTTGTTGAAAAAAGACAGGAGTTCAGGAGTGATTAAATGCAGCGATTTTAAAACGTCGAGTGTACAATTCTGAATTTTTTAGGGTGATCACAAATTGTAATTTAAACAAGTGATCTTCAAACCAAAAGTTGTTCAGTCTAGTCGATGGGTTCAGCGAATCAGGTACAACACGGAAATTTCACCCATACTTAGCTCTGGAAACATTTATTTGTATCAAGCGGCATAATTTCGTGTTGTATTAAAGATGAGATTTTTTGCAATATCGTATGATGTCAAGAGCTTAGAGTTATCAGTATGTAAGGATTACAAATTGTGATGTGCCTCAAAGCAAGTTTCCGAGCACTATGAAGAAGAATCAAGGAGGAAAGAAATATATTTGTGTACGACACCGTGTTATATAAGGTTAACAATCTCTGTGCAACAATCGCGTTAATGACCACAGCTCCAATATCAAGGTATCTGCTTAATTTGCGCATCATTAAGAGCGTAAATCATTGGAGCTGTCTATCAATTTGCCTGACGATTTTGCGCATTACGAGCGCAATCTTGTCTGTCAGGAGTGGGTGGAAATATATCACGAGGATTGGTTTCTGTAAAGGAGAATACAACACTCATCGGTGATCTTAGGGACTCAAATATTTTATGTGTCACTGACAGTATTTTGTGGGGCCTGAGAGCACGTCAGACACACACAATTGCGTTCTGAATACGAGGAATGTCCTTCTGGTAAAAAATTATTTTTTATTTTTTTCGAAATTCGCGATACAATACAAATTTTATGTCAAGCTACTAAAAATTTACATTTTTTATATTTTTGATATTTAACAGTCCTCGAAGTCAATTTTATAAATCTAATAATATGTAATTAAGGTGTATGTAGCTCGGAGGAAAAGCCGTCCATCATATGAAAAATTTGACCTTTTGTATTGAATATATACCGTAAACATTTTGCCTACTGACGGTATGGGTAGTCCACTTGCCAATTGTGCATACTCTGGCTATTACATTTAAGCTTAAAACTCTGATTTAATTGATGTGTGCACAATTGATAGATTTTCACAACTGATCTTTTCAGTCACCTTACGCCCTCTGTTTGTTAGCTTCCCTAGTGGACTACTGACTTTGGATTGCGGTTTACATGCTTAACAGCTCTTAACACGGCTGTCTATGAGCTTCTATAGATGAGATTGTCGGAAATCTGGCCTACTAAAATTGGCCATGATGTAATGCATCTTTAAATGGATCTGGCTTGTGATTGGTCGCCCAGATCTCGTAATTGGCCTCCCGACACGTACTGGTACCATTAAAGCCATATTATAACATTTCTTTAAAAATAGATTAGTATTAATTTTCAATAAAATATTAGCATTTACTGTCAGATATGACCCTTTTAATTTTGAGCCGAACAAGTGAGGTAAATCAAAGAAAATCGGAATTTACAACTAGCGCCAATGCATGTCACGCCGGCGGTTGTAATATAGTACGACCCTCTGGCGTGTGTGTGTGTGTGTGTGTGTGTGTCCCGCACGCCGTGTACGTAGAGGTGTGTTGACATCGCATACGCGTTCGACTAATATTTCTATCGTAATAATAAAACGCTGATTCAGGCGGTTTATCCAAAATCTCGGATTTTGACAAAACTACAGTACCTAAAGTCTTGATTTTTGCAGAGAATCTTTGTTTACTAAAGTACATTACAATCGTGTAAAAACCTGAATTTAAAATTTTTTTGAGGGCGTTCTCCTCAGCAAATGTTATAATATGGCTTTAACTATACATGGTACACAACTATCTAGGGAATGCGGCGCTTTTGTGCTGGCGCGAAAGTTGGTGGATGAACGTACGCATCTAGCGCGTATTGTACCACCATGCTTAGTCTTGTGGTTAGATTTGATTGATAAACAAGTATGATTGACAGTGTGTTTTAGAGAACGAAGTCCCGGGGTAAAGTTCTGCTTAAAGGTCCGTAACCCGATCGACAGCATCATCCCCCCGATTTTTTTCATTGTTGATGAGGTTTTGGTATCCCATAATAGATACTATTTTTCTCATTACTATCCTGAAATTTGACGCTCCAAGTCGATGTATTTCCGGAGAAATCATGAATCACAGCGGTTTTTACAGGTTACCAGTTTGTAAACAATGGTAAATACTTTGGATTTCTGGGAGGGAATTATGAACGAAATATCAGTCACCGCAACAGCTACTTTGGTTTCGCGTCATACACATTCTGTGAAAAAAGCGAACCACACTAACTGCTGAGGAGACGGTGCGCCGTATATAGTTATGAAAACGGAAACTATCATTGTGGTGTGCTACATAGCTCAATTGACTAGCGCGTTTGTTTTTACCCGAGAGGTACCCGGTTCAAAACCCGGTATCGGAAGGTTTTTTTCCTCTCCATTTTACCCAAACTTTTTTATATTGATTTGAAATGTACATATTGCAAGGGAAATATATTTTGTTTCCTTTTTTCTGAAACGGTACGAAAAAAAAACATTTTCCGTTCAATACGGGCCGGGCATTGTACAGCATGTCAGCATTCGTCATTGCCTGCCCAGAATGCAATTCACGTATACCAAGGTATTGGATTGCAAATTTGGCTAATTATTCACATTTACGCTGAAAATGCTCTCGTTTTTTCACAAAGCAGCATAAAGGAGGCGATATTTGATATTATTATGTAACTTTAAAGACAATCCATATTCAAAACCAATAGGGTTACCCCCCTTTAAAAGTGAAAGTCCATATTCGATTTTTAACTCGGATAATTAACTGGCAGAAATTTAGAATTGTTCAGTATTGAAGTGCCATTATAATTATGATATGTTGCATTCAATAATATAAGCCTACGTATACTTTACTTTTACTGTCACAAATATAATTATATAAACTTTTTCATAACCATTTTATACTAGTATTTTGATGTAATAAATATCAGGATAATTTCGAGTTCAACTGAATGCGTTCATCATGATTAATAACGTTTTTATTTATAAAAAATCGACTATGGCATAGTCTACGGTATGGGCTCCCTTGACATAACTGGAATTTTAGACACAAACTAAAAGTGCCCTCCCATCAAAATCCCACCAGCAAATAAGGGCACATACCCTTAATTCTTGTTGGGAGTTTTAGAGGAGGGAGCTCTCTATTTGTACATGAAATTTACCCCAAGGCAAAGTGCCCAGGTGTGCCATTAGGCGAACGTTACGGTACATTCCCCCCCCACACCTAAAAAAAAATTTTTTGGAGAAAATGTATATCTTCAATACAAAAGGTCAAATTTGTCACATGATGGATGGCTTTTCATCCCAGCTACAAACATTTCAAAAAAAAATTATTATCAGACGGATATTCTCGTATTAAGAATGCAACTTAGTGTGTCTGATGTGCTCTCAGGTCCCACACAAATACTATTCAAACGTCGCTATACGAGCCCTCAAATGAGTTAAGTTCAACTTTTAAGTTAAACCTCGTGATATTTATAAATGTCAAATGATTAAACTGACGACCCAACAAAGATCAAGCGAAAGCTAACGATGATGACATATGGCATATCCACACATCGTAATAATTTATATGATTTCATGCCTTTCTGTTAGAAAGGTCATTTTCCAACTTCGTAGTTGTGTTCATAAGAGCAGTTTCTCAGAACTGAAACTTGAAAACATGTCAATCACTTACTGCCGCACATTTTGTCATAAGTTGTCCTCAAAGGGCACTTGACATTCACTTCCCTTCTAAGGTTATCAAACTTCATTCCGAGGACAAACCTTGGATCACACCTAAAATTAAGAACCTACTCAGGAAGCGGCAGAGAAGAAAATGTTTCTCTGGCGCTTTGTCCGCAATAAGTTTAGTCGTGCTATCGATCAAGGAAAGACATTAATTTTTTACTATAGAGATCACATTCAGAACCTCAGGCCAAGTGATCCACCAGCCTGGCATAAGGGAATCCAACTAATAACCAACACATTTCAGAAAAGGCCAATTATCTCAGTCCCTGGTGTCCAGCAAAATGATGAGAAAGCAATTACAGAGGCTATAAATGACAAGTTTGCCTCACTCTCACAATGTACACCTCCAATCAAATAGTCAAATTAATGTAATTAGTTCTTGTAATTTGGCTACGGGCCACGGATTGGGGGTAGAGTGGGGGGAGGGGTGGGGACAAGTTCCCTGGGCGCCACCCGTAGGGGGAGCCGAATTGACCAATTCAGCATCAATTATGCGCCCATCCTAGCGACGAAAGTCAAACTTTTTGCGTGCTTCATGCGAATTTCAGCACAATATCATCTGAAAGACCAATATTCAATTTCATTATAACCAAAATTAATGATTGATAGGCCCTATTTGTGCAAACTTGTTTCAGGAATTGGGGAGGGGCTCATTATGTATACTTAGCCTGGGCCGGCGCCACAACTCCTAGCTACGCCACTGGCCAGAAGTTGACGTATTTAAACCCTTAATGCATGCATGGAAAACCAAAGGATCAAAGTTTATTTACCCGAAACGAAAATGGGTACACTTTTTCAATTGTTAGAATGGGAGATGATCTAAATATGGCAATTTCATTATTAAAATTGCTAAGAACAGGAAAATAGATTTTTGGCTGTTGCCATGGCAACAAGTTTTATGGACTATTTGTTTAAGCTTATTGCGCTCCAGTTGTGAATAATAGAGAATGTTTCTAATAACAACCTGTCCTGGTCATACCTTTGACGAAAGAGAGTGCGTAGTGCGATGGACTAGAGACTTGACCAGAGGATGATTTAAGGAAGCCCCATCGCGCACTATAAAAAAACATTGGTTCCACTGATGTAGCAAAAGAAAATCCCAAACCCATAGCACCCTATGCTAAAAGTTATGGTTGCTTGATTTCAATGCAGAGAAATGTGTTGCGCGCTGCATCAGATCATGCAGCATTAAGGTACCACTACTCGTTGAATGGAGTCTACTTGCAGGAAGTTGATAGCAAAAAAGACCTTGGTGTTACTGTTAGTAACACACTTACCACAACTAAGTACATCCAAGATTGTGAAGAAGGCTCATCAGAAGATAGCTATGTTCAGCAGGTGCTTCAGTTACCGGTTTCAATGAAGACAGAATTTCCATCGTACCTGTATATTAGTTTCTCATTCGCCCACCCCTGAAATACGTATCTTCAGCTTGGAGTCCGTTTACCAAAGAAATATATTTAGCTTTAGAAAAGGTGCAGTTCGATGTTTACGCCTATGCACGGAAGATATTCAGATGGAATCACTACAGGAGAGGAGGTTGAAAACTGAACTTGTCGACACTTACAAGTATAATGTCCATGGGCTGTATAAGACTCCAGCGGATGAGTTTTTCACTCTCCCCCAATTAGAATTATTAAAATTGTTTGTCAGGCGTACAAGAACCAAATTGGCAGGCCACCTCTTTGCAAATAGAGTGGTCAAGAATTGGAATAGTTTGCCAGATAATCTTGTCTCTGCACTACCGTGGATTTAAATAAAATAAATAAATCACTTGGATTTATAAAACGCCATTCTCCAGATCTTAGAGGACTCAAAGCGCTGTCATTTCGCTGCAATGGTGAATCATCACAATCAGATCGCATCAACTAGGCCAGTTGCTGCCGAACGGCGCACACCTATCCGCATTTAGATTGTAACATCCACCAATTATCTGTGCAGCTCCTCAAATTCCATTGGGTGAAGGAAGTTTTTAATAACCAAACAACTAATCACCGATTTTTGCGATACAGGAGGAAACCGGAGATCCCGGAGAAAACCTGCAAGAGCGAGCATGGAATCGGGATAAACCAAGTGCACATGAGTCTTTGGGCCGCGCCGGGGCTTGAACCCGGGACCTTAAACTTATCTCCCATCCCACACAGTGGCGTAGCGACGGAGGGAAGGTGGGGCACGTGCCCTGTGTGCCACTTTAGGGGGGTGGGCGCCGAACTTGACCAATTCAGCATCAATTCTGCGCCCCCTCCAAGTGATGAAAGTTAACATTTTGCGCGCTTCAGCACAAATAGTCGTTGGAAATATCAATTCAAGACTGAAATTTAACTTGCTTCATTATAACCAATATTATAAGTGTTATTTGTACAAATGTTTTCGCTCTCCGCCCACAATTGATTCATGAATTGGAGGGAGGGGCGTCATTATATTGTGTATCCTTAGCCCCGGGGCCACAACCCTATAGCTACGCCACTACCTATTATAAGTTTTGGTTCCTCTTTAGTTCAGAAACCAAAAATCCGGGCAAAAATCAACATGATCAATGGATTAAAAAGTGGAGCAGATCTGGTCAGCAATCATAACACTATTGTGCTGATAGGACACAGTATAGGATATATAACCATAAGTATATAATAGCCTAAGTATATAATAGCCTATATTGTGCTAACATAATCATTATCGTATATCTATCAACGCGGGCGACAGTTGATGCTCTCTGTCGTAGGTGGCATACTTTCATATCACCGTATAATTACACCCCGAGTTATATGCCTAGAAATCGTGCGCATATATTGAGGGGGTGGGGTGGGGCTTTGTTTGTTTATATGAAACATAAACGATGCATGCTGGTGGAGATGATTTGATTATGAATTAGTTTATTGTCCCCGGTAAGCACAACCCATACCTCTTACCTAGGCTCCCCCTCTCCCCCACCTATAACCTCTCGAGCTCTCCTACCCCCTTCCCTTAACATGTGCAAAGAGTACAGCAGCTGTGTTTGAAAGGATTAATAATCACGATTGTAAAGAACGAGTTCTGTCAAAATACTATCGGCAAACATGTATATATATAAAAAAGGCTGATGTTAGAGGTATTTCCTAGTTAACGTCACCGTGTGAAAAATATTCGGCCAATATTTATTGTACTCTCTGGAATTCTAGGAAATATAGTTTTGTAACATGTCCTAAAATTTTAGCTAATTTAGATATTTGGAAATATTCGCACTTCGGTGTTTTAGTAAGTAGGGCATGGCATGGCCTGCAAAATTCCCTGTGTAAATAATATGCAACTTTAAGTGATTATCACTCACTTGTAGACCGCTATATTACATATAGGCTAAAACTGAGTATGTGGGGCATCTGCAAATGTTCGTACCTCCCTGATATATATGTAAATGACAGATAACAGCAAAAACAGGTCCCATATCTGTCCATAACTTTGAACAGTGCAGCGAGTCAGGGAATTTCAAGTGGGTGATTATTGATTGGCAAGTGCCATATTTGGGCATAAATATTCCTCCATTCAATGTGGACTAGACTTTATCGATTGATTTTGCTGGAACGGTTTCCTGTTAACCAGGTTTAAGTCCTGCAAAGGTCGAATCATGTTTGCTGTGCTATGTCATATAGTAACAATGTAATACACCATTGGACATCAATATATGAATAGACACTGCCGAGAAGTGTGTGAGTTCTGTTTTGATAACTTACTTAAACGGTCGAGCAGTCCCAAAGCTCACTTACAATACTCGAAACCAGGGGCTATTTTAACGTGCCTCCTGGCACGTTCGTGCAGTGAAATAAAAGATCCGTGCAGTGACAATTGAAAATCCGTGCTTAAAATATGCAGTAGAGATGCTCAGTAGAGCCTTTTTATTGTCACTTTCAGCTGATAATATCAGATTTCCGCGCACTCAAAATTTTTCTTGAAATCCACATTTAATATGTCCAGATGCATATAGAAATACTTTAATACTTAAAGCCATATTATAACATTTGCTGAAAAGAACGACCTCAAACAAATTTTAAATTCAGGTTTTTACACTATTGTAATGTACTTTAGTAAACAAAGATTCTCTGCAAAAATCAAGACTTTAGGTGCTGTAGTTTTGTCAAAATCCGATATTTTCAATAGACCCGCCAGATTCAGCTTTTTATTATTACGATAGAAATGTTACTCGAACGCGTATGCGATGTCAACACAGTACTACGTACACGGCGTGCGGGACACACACAGACACGCCACAGGATCGTACCATATTACAACCGCCGGAGTAACATGCATTGGCGCTAGTTGTAAATTCCAATTTTCTTTGCTTTACCTCATTTGTTTGGCTCAAAATGAAAAGGGGACATATCTGACAGTAAATGCTAACATTTTATTGAAAATGAATACTAATCTATTTTTAAAGAAATGTTATAATATGGCTTTAAGGAACCGCTACCTTGGAGCAGGCGCGGGCACGCCCTCTCCCACCCACAAAAAAGGCGGAGAAAAAATGGATAAAATGCAACAGGACAGAATAGAGAACAGAAAATGGAGGTTCCCGGTTTTTTTTTTAAAGGAGAAGCATGATTGTACACAACAAGTAAACTTAACATGGTGGGTAGATGCCCACCTAGTACAATATTTTGCCCACCCAGTAGATTTAACCTGCTCATTGCCCCCAAAATGCGCACCCAGTAAATATATATTTGTGTCTAAACAAATATGTGCACCAGACCATAATCGTTAAATTAGAGTAACATTGTGATATCGCTTGAAATAAACTGTTGCTATTCTAAATTCTACCTTTTCATAACATTTGTCATATTTATTTCTTTGAAGTTCGATTACAACTTCGGAGCCGGGATAAATATCATGTAGTACACAATTATAGGAGGCTAAAATTATTTTGAGGAATTTCCAAACAAAACCTGAAAGAATTCAGGGAATCCATAAATGAACCCATCAATTTTGCTTTATATTATCTGAAATTAAGTCCAGTTTAGAGCACATCCCACGACACTGGTACAAAAGACATTTTACTACTGTTACACTACATATTTTAGTTTGTGTGAATTTTTGTATAGTTTAAATACTTCTTTGGTGAAAAGCAAGTACAAGTAACTTATGGTTTGCTTTATGTTATCGGAATCCACTTGAGAGAATATCTTATCGTACATTATCAGCTATATTTGAGCAATATTACTTGTACGTATTGGGGGTAACGTATCTGTGGTAACGTGTCTTTGAAGCCCAATCTCACTTTGTCTTAATCGTGCAAGTGTAAAAACTTACCGACTTAATATCCATACTTGATCAGTCATCACCCAATGTACTTAAGTCTGATATGGTATTTGGCTTCATTTATCACATACGTAACGTATCTGTGACGACATGAACGTAACGTCAGAAGTTTTTGCCATTAATAGACCTGTTTTTTTACTTTGAAACCATTGTATTATGTACCACATATATAATATAACTAAGGAACCTGCTTGATCCATCACATATGAAAAAATTCATCTAGCCAATTACTTTCACATTAGAAATATGGTAACAATATTGGCGACATAGTCTCAAAGACCTATTGGACAAATTTAATAACCTGTGTTGTAATGTTTTATACTTTATAATTAGGGTATGATAACAGCTCATGAAAAGTACCTGGCACATTCTCCGATAAAGTGTACAAGTTTGGTCTCAGGAATGACAAAATGCAAACGACGAAGAATTCGTGAAAATCATTCAGAATCGTAAATTTTAATAGTTTCAGAACACGAAACAATGCATGGGTGGTTTTTCAACAATACGTCATTTTTGAGCAATATTACTTGTACGTATTGGAGGGTAACGTATCTCTGGTAACGTATCTGTGAAGCCCTTTCCTACTTTTGTCTTAATCGTGCAAGTGTAAAATTTTACCGACTTAATACCCATACTTGATCAGTCATCACTCAATGTACTAAAGTCTGGTATGATATTTGGCTTCATTTATCACAGCGTTTTTTTCCGAGGGGAGTAGAATTTAGGTAACGTATCTGTGACGACATGAACGTAACGTCAGGACTTTTTGCCATTAATAGACCTGATTTTTTTACTTTGAAACCATTGTGTTATGTACCACATATATAATATAACTATGGGGCTTGCTTGATCCATCACATATGAGAACATTCATCTGGCCAAATATTTTCACAGATTGTTATCCATTAGAAATGTGGTAACGTATCTGTGAAAAATATTGGCGACATAGTCTCAAAGATCTGTTGGAAAAATTTAAAAACCTGTGTTGTGATGTTTTATACTTTATAATTAGGGCATGATACCAGCTAATGAAAAGTACCGATAATCCTATATGCGCGCATGTTTAACAAGCAGGGATACATTAATACGGAACGCACCTTGGCTGGCGACATGGAGGAAACCAATGGATATGCATAATCAGCTTTATTGTTTTATACTTTCTTATAACTTCTAGCCCCACACATTTTAGAAACTAACTAAGTTATATTAATAAATGTCATTTCTTTCTGACGAAACAAGTCTGAATACGACTTGAGACTACGGGCGACACAGATTTGGCATTTTGAACACTTTATCGGAGAATGTGCCTTATGACGCAGGTAGGTTGACATGGTTGAGGTAGCTGCAACATTAAATATAAATTTTATCACTACAGAAAAAGCTTTCAGAGTTTGATTCCTTCTTCAATGAAAAGCAAATACAAAAAACTTAAAAGGGCATTTCGTGATCCACAGCATCATCCCCCCACTTTTCTCAAAAAAAGTTGAGATTTTTATATCACTGGAAACCTCTGGCTACATAATGTTTATGTACAAAAAATTTCTTGCAGATTAATTCATTTAGCAAAGATATCGTGAAATTTGAATTACTATGGAGCAGTCTAATACACATAATCATGCATAACTCGCAAACGCAAAATCGGAATCAACTGAAATTTTGGGAATAAGCTTTTTTCGTGGATATCTACTGAAAAAAATGTCATAAAAAGAGTATGCTAGGATCACGAAATACTCCTTAAGTTTTGACTCATATTATCTGAAATTAAGTCCAGTTCCTAGCACTTAGCTTTAACCTCCTAATATTCTGAAATTTTTGCAAACATAGGGGTCAAAATCGTACAATAAATGTTGACTGCCCCGATCTGCTTTTGACCAGTAAGCAAACAACAAACTGTGTTTATAATATTTTGACGACCGATTAGATTTTATTTTAAATGCACATCACGAAAGTGGTGAACCCATAAAGTACAAGGCTAATTTAGTAGACTACTATAAGTATTTTGCTCAATATATTGAATGATTAAATGAATGAAAGTAAACATAATCATGATATTGAAATGCTGTGTCAACAGAGAAAATGGGTCTCATCTATTCTCCATAATACTCTTAGATAAAATGATTTATATATTTTTATTATTCATTTGAAAAGATTATAAGGCCTAAAATGAAGAGCCTTGATCTATATTTATGTACATGAAAATTTACGTATTTGGTAGAAAATAGAAATTGACACTCAATATGAATGTGTTTTATTTAAATGCATCACAACAATAAATTATTTCATGATATGTTCACGATTCATCTGTTATACGATACCGGTAATAGATCATCTCGAAAAATGCATGGTATAAATTTCAATCAAGCGATCAGTATTGAAGTATTTTAACCATAAAATATCTTGTAGGACGCAATATTTGTGCATTTTACTTTTTATAAAAGTACAAATTGAATACATGAATTCAAAACCCACCCAAGTCCATGGGAAATGATTTTGAGAAAAAAACCTGTGTATCATTTTAAGGGATCTAGAATGAGCGTTTATGGCGTTTCGACAGTATTTTTTGTGGGACATGAGAGCACCTCAGACGTATCGAATTGCATTCTGAATACGAAGCATGTCTTTCTGATATCAAATAATTTTCATTTTTGAAATTCACGATATAATAAAAATTTAAAATTTGATATTTTTCAAATTTTTGATATATAACAGTCCTCGAAATAAATTTTATAATCTAATGATATATTCTTAAAGTGTATGTAGCTGGGAGGAAAAGCCGACGATCAATTGAAAAATTTAACCTTTTATGCGCCTGTCACACTACACCGAATAGGTCTTCCGTACAAGAAACGGATGGTATTTTAGTAAATCCGTTGTTGTTCGTCAATGATCGTTTTATGTTCTTTTTATGTCCTGCTATCATCCGCCAAATGCGTTTCGTGTTAGGTGATGTTCATTAAGTCCGTCGGCAAGTTTTGTGCATGCACAGAACTTGAAACGGAGTGTACCGAATACACATGTTCGGTATTTATCCGATGTGTGTTCGTATGGTGCTGCATATTGCCGGAGTTTGTTCGCTCTCCTTTCGTTCATGTTCGTTCTTTGTTCGTTGTACTCGGCCCGTGTTCGTTACAAATACGTTCCTGTGAGGCCTTCACCACCGGATAGCATATTTTTTCTTTTGTTGATGTACGTTGACCCAGACCGTCTTAGTGTCACACTACACCGGATCGGTCTTCCGTATAAGAAACGGATGATATTTGAGCAAATCCGTTAGTGTTCGTCAATGTTCGTTTTATGTTCTTCATAATGTCCTGCTATTATCCGCCAAATGCGTTTCGTGTTAGGTGATGTTTGTTTAGTCCGTCGACAATACGTTTCAAGTTTTGTGCATGCACAAAACTTGAAACGGAGTGTGCTCGAATACACATGTTCGGAAGTTGTCCGATGTGTGTTCGTACTGTTCTGTATATACTCTGGGTTTGTTCGTTATTCTTTCGTTTATATACCGCAGGTGTTTGCAAGGTTTCGCAGGCGCTTGTGCCGGATGTAGGCCTATGGCGAACATGTGCATCGATCATTGGGGGGGACTTTCTGAAGGGTGTGTGACGCAATATCATATTTCCCCAGTACTTTAGTGACTGACAAGTAGAAAAAAGGGGGAAAGGAGAGAAAAAAAAGAAGAAAAAAGTGAGAAAAATTGAAGAGAGAAGAGAAGAGAAAAAGTTAAATTGCACGTAATTGGCCTATGCATGTAAGTAGTATTGAGGGAGGGCACTTTCTGAAGGGTAGAGGACGCAATATCAAATTCCTACCAGTTTTAGTGATTGACAAGAAAGAAAAAAGAAGAGAAAACATGGAAAAGGTTAAATTGTACGTTATTGAGTAGGCCCAGGATAGTAGTAAGCCTAAATATAGGCCTGTGATTATTATATGCAGTGCTTAAATGTGGTTCCTTAGCCCAAAAGCCTGTGAAAATTACTGCCGGCCCGTAGATATGTAGGGCCCGTGACATTTTGTCACCAAAGTCATTATTTAAGACGGACTTAGGTCTATTACTGACTTAACATATCAATCCATGCATGCTTTACATGAAGTTACGAGTCTGAAGTCTTAAGTGTCAGTGGATCAGTGTAACATTTTAAATGTTACGGTCATTTGTCGGACGTTGACCCCCAAATCCGGTCATTTGTCGGACGTTGAACGATCGAATATAAGACGCCTGCAGGATTATTAGCGGCCACAACGCATAGAGAAACGAATGGGAATCGGACCCCCAAATCCGGTCATTTGTCGGACGTTGAACGATCGGATATAAGACGCCTGCAGGATTATTAGCGGCCACAACGCATAGAGAGACGAACGGGAATCGGACCCAAAATCCCACCGAATCTTCTGCCGGACTGGTGATTTTTCCACCGAATAAAATATTTTTGTATTCGGTGATGTACGTTGATCCAGTCCGTCGTAGTGTGACAGACCTATTATATTGAAGATATGGATTTTTTTCCCAAAAAGACCTATTTTTTGTTGGTGTTTTTGAAAAAAAATCCATATCTTCAATACGAAATCAAAATTTTCAATTGATCGTCGGCTTTTCATCCCACCTACATACACTTTAAATATAAATTATCAGAAGTTTACTTCAAGTACTGTTAAATATCAAAAATATCAATTTTTAATGATTTGCAATAAAATGTGTATTACATTGCGAATTTCAAAAATCAAAATTATTTGATATCAGAAAGACATTCTTCGTATTCAGAATGCAATTCGATATGTCTGATGTGCTCTAATGTCCCACAATAAATACTGTCCAAACGTTCATACCCCTTCCCTTAATTCCTTCAGTTAGATTAACCTGGTCAATACGGTAAGTTGTACGTGCAAATGAGTGGGTTAAACTGTATTAGGTATGACGACTAGCATTTCAGGGACTTCGTGGGGTTCATTTTAAATGCTGGACTTGTGTGGTTTTTTGAATCATATACAAAGACAACAATGTTGGAATGAGATTACCACTAGTAAGATAATGCAAAATAAAACACACAGGTATGTATAATGTTGATAAGCATACTGCCATGTAATATAAACCACACACTTTCCTTGATTAACCCCATTTTTTTCCAAAAGTCACTCTTCAGCAATGAATGTGTTACAAGTGGACTTTTTTACATGCTGGATTTCAATCAATGTGTTACAAGACTCAAATCATGGACTTGGGTGGTTCTTTCATACATGCTATTTTTCACATGCTCAATAGACACAGATGATGAATTTGAGTTGTTCTTTCAAACATATGACAGGCATATGTATAGCAACAATTTCCCATGCTTAACTCAATTTGGCCAAAGTATGGACTTGGGTGGGTTTTGTATTCATGTTTTCAATATTGTTTAAAATGATGCATGCATATAATCGCCGTTTCTAAGCAAAAACAGTGCTTAGAAATCTAGGACAGATTGGTGTTTAGAAAGGTAGAAAGTTTAGTATTTAAACATTTTAATATTTAGATCCTAAAAACACTTCATATGATTATGTGTTTAGCATGTAAACATTAAGGTGTTTAAATGCTTAACATTTCACTTTATAAACACAAATCTGTTCCCGATTTCTAAACGTTGTTTTTGCAGTGGGCGTAGATCCTGGTGGGCGAAATTCTGTTCGCTCTAGGTGATTTTTCCTCCTCCACTTCAATGTTAGTAACTATTTTCAACTGTGGCAACTTGGTCGTTCGCAGCGTCCTGCGAATAGTAGGGAGCTATAGCAAAAATATTGCATTGATCAAAGCGAGCGTGTAGAAGGATTCAAACATCACATATACTTTTTACTTTTATGGTTCTTGAGTTACATGTTGTATGTTGTAAAGAGGGCTGAAACCACGTCACCTTTGTAAAATGTACACAACTCAATAACAACAATAAATCAAACAAGTTTTCAAAGTATATGAATTATGACTGAACTTCGGCAAAACATCAATGTGTTATTTTTATTAATATATTAATTTAGACAATGAAAATCCATCTTTTTGGCTGCCTTGACCAACGATACTTAGTCAACCCTTACGTCTTCCCCAAATGTGTTTCTCTTGACTCCCTTTTGCACTCCTTTTCTTTAAGCTTCTTCGCTTTACCCAAGCTATACACAGTCATAATCAAGGGCAGATCAAGGGTTTGAAAGGGAAAGGGGGGGGGCTTAGAGCAAAAGCATGAAAAAACGGAGAAGAGGCGTCTTGAACACAATTTGTCAAAATCGCCTTCAAAATCTTTCTTCTTTTTTAGAATTCCCAAGCTCCTCTGGACATGCTGCACCTGCCTATTAAAGCCTCAAACCCAGGTTGATCGTGGTATACTAGGATTATTTTAGGGCCAAGTCGGCTACAGTGTCTTTTTGAATGTTTTGTGTTATGGATATAAAAAAGTGGACGTTTTAGCTTCTGGTTTGGACAACCGTACACATTTTTAAAGCTGTATCAGTGTAAAAATGGTGCACCAAAATGGCTCTAATTGGACCTTCCTTTTCAAAATTTTGTCTAAAAATTGTGGAGCAAACACGACGCCATCTAATGGACGATTCGCGGCCAGTACAAATTTGGTGATCCTTATATTATGTAGTCGGTCCAACTGGTCAAGATCAGTCTCTACCAACTTCCTGTGGGGTAGTGGCTGTGGATCATGATCAGTGAAGTGTCCCATTCATAGAAACTGGCTACTGTGGCAAGAATTATTCAAAAGTGTTTGTTACAGGGCATTTGTGCTCTCATTACCATGCGGCGGATGACATGATCGAGCCGGCAACTTGTGAAACCACCCGGCCGTATGGCATTTTCCATATACTCGGTTAGTTTTGTGGGGTTCATTATCGAACCCCAACGGTTTTAGCTTGTATTTATATTATTTATCAACAAAGGCCTATTTGTTTGTGATATTTCAAGCGTTTTAAAATTTCAAAATAATCCCATTCAATTACACGGTTGACGATGAAAATTTACTGAATTTAGAGAATGCAATGCGGCCACCACCTGCTCATTACAAGCTGCCAAGCTTTCAAAATGTGCTCTACATTTGATATGAAGTAATGAACGCTAAAAATAAATTTGTGTGTAATGTTTGATAATTTAATCAGAACACAAAAAAAATATGTACAGAACATTCATTAATCCAACTTAAAATGCAAACTAATAAAATCTAATAAAATAACTTTCAGTTATTGTAGTGTAAGTGCTTTTCCCAAATTGAGTTATTCCATTTAAAATCCACACTAACCTTGTGGAAGATTTTGAAAATATCTACCACAGGGTGAGTATGAATTTCAAATGGAATGAGCACATAATGTATATAGAATTGGCTTCATTATTAAGCAAATTCAAACTATAGGTGGCGCTATTTATCCTAAATCATATTTCGTAATTTGCAAGGGGTAAAAGGTAATCAATACTGCCATTAAAACAGATGGAATAGGTGAAGAAGAAGTAACAAAGAAATGTTATAAACATATTTCATCCAAAAACAATAGGAATTATTTGTATTAAAAGCTTGAAATTGTAATGTGCAGTAACTAAATAGCGCCACCAATCTTGTCATAAATAGATACATTTTATATCCACAAAAGCTTTACAAACCGCTTTGAAAATGAATAATGTTGTAAATAACGGGAAATTAAAGTTGAAAATGACTCAAAAGCATCTGTATACATTAGCATGATACCGCCTTTAGCTGTTCAAGCCTTAAATTAGGTAGTACATGATATTTTGTTTGAAAAACTAATAAATGGTCACATCAAACAACCGTGGCTCCATTTGAATTTCAGAAAGATACAACCTGAATCTTTCCCTGAAGGAGAGCGAGTTTCAAATAGAGCTGCTAATGTGTTCATTCCATTTGACTCGCCCTGCGAAAGATGTTTCCAATACCTTACAGGGTTAGTGTGGATTTTAAATGAAATAACCCTTTGTATTGTATAATACTTATTAAAAACTGTTTGGCCATCATAATTTTAGATACATATATCGCTTCATATGAATTACGGAGACGTTGTCTTGGCAATCATATCAATATGATTTAAACAATTTTGTGTACTCTTACAAATACCAGTTATCAAAGTACAGCAATAAGGAGGAAACACAGATTAGAGGATTTTTTTACAAAACTTAAGGGCTGGGGTATGAACGTTTGGACAGTATTTATTTTGGGACATTAGAGCACATCAGACATATCGAATTGCATTCTGAATACGAAGAATGTCATTCTGATATCAAATAATTTTGAATTTTTGAAATTCGCAATTTAATACACATTTTATGGCAAATCATTAAAAATTGATATTTTTGATATTTAACAGTACTTGAAGTAAACTTTATAAATCTAATGATTTATACTTAAAGTGTATGTAGGTGAGTTGAAAAGCCGACGATCAATTGAAAATGTTGACCTTTCGTATTGAAGATATGGATTTTTTTTCCCAAAACACCAAAAAAAATTAGGTCTTTTTGGAACAAAAATCCATATCTTCAATATGAAAGGTCAAAATTTTCAATTGACCGTCGCTTTTCCTCATATCATTAGATTTATATAATTTACTTCGAGGACTGTTATATATCAAAAATTCGAAAAATATCAAATTTTTATAATTTGTCATAAAATTTGTATTATATTGTGATTTTCAAAAAATGTAAATTATTTGATATCAGAAAGAAATGCTTCGTTTTCAGAATTCTATTCGTTAGGTCTGAGGTGCTCTCATGTGCCACAAAAATACTGTCGAAACGCAATAAACGCTCATTTTAGATCCCTTAATGTTACATGACTTTTTTTAAATTTTACAATTATATTACAAATGGTAGTACTAATTTAAGTTTTAAAGTTTTGTGCGTTCTTTTTAGCATTGTTACACGCCGAGTGACAAGATATTCTCAACAGATACCATGAACGTGTGTTATAATGTGTTCAACTAAGGGATGAAATCAAAACTCGACCGGCGGTTCCGAGGTTCCTAGTGATCTAAACAATGGCAACCGGACGGAACCGGCGGTCAACCCCGTTCGAGTTTTGATTACATCCCATGCATACCTGATAAGTTTTACGTTAGATTTCTTACAACTTTAACATGTAATATTATACAATTTCGCTATACACGAAACAAAATCACTTTACAAAGTTGAAACGGACTTAGTTGCCGCTGAAGAAACTTCGGTGTTTCGATACTTCGGTGTTTCCTGCTTCCATCGGCAGGTGAAGACTTTCCAAAATGCCTGACGATAACGGGAATTCGTCGCTAAATATATCACCGGATTGACAACGCTGTTAGCCGTTCCCAACGCGCGATTACACCAGAATAAAATATACCACGTAGATTGCGATAGCTTCCAACCAACACGATCGTGTGTGTATATCAACAATGCATCGTTAAAACGCAGCATAAAATGTGGTAGGTGACACGCGAAAAAAGACAGCAGCGTTGGTGATCAAAAGACGCGCTACCTGGTTACGAACTCTCCTTGCTTTTTGCTCGAAATCTAAATTGCCCGTATCGCTGGCCGTTATTTCTGATCTGGTACTAAGATTCTTGATGATACAGATGTACATATAAATGCAAACGATCAACGCAAATATATACGGAAACGACTGCACAATGTAAGGAAATGTATCATACGCAGGATGAATTGGGACGCAGTTAATAGTAACAGTTGCAAGGTTTGCGTATTGCTCGTCGTCGGGCCAAAAGATGCAAGATTTATGGACGACAAAAAGGTGCGGCGAGACCAGTGCTACGGAGTAAATAAAACCAAATATCCACGCCATGACGACAAGGCTTAATGTACGTCTTTTAGCGACTACCATGCGATGTTTAAGCGGTTTACATATCGCTAAATACCTTTCTAATGCTAGAAGTACCATGAATGCAACAGACGCAAAATGAGACGCAAAAAACGTGGTGAACATCAAACCGCAGCCAACAGGAGTATAATAAGCTGAAGATTTCACCGTTGGAGAAATCAGATGAGTGATTAAAATGTCATATACTTCAGCGAGGATGAAGATAAGATCAGCTACTGCAAGGTTTACGAGGTAAAAGTTGGTTTTTGTTCGCATTTCTTCGATAAATGCCACCACGAGTAGGAATGCGCCATTGCCAATAACGCCGAATATAAAGAGAAGAGTGAAACACACCAGTATGATGTACCTATCGGCCTGAGTGTAAAACCGCGCTGATATATCTTCGGGAGTAGCAAATCGTAAGTCGATAATCGCATCAAAAGAACACTGTAGATCATCATCCAACGACAAAGTTGAATTCATAATGCTGGACTGGACAAATAGCTGACCACAGCTACAATAAGCTGATAAGAAGCAAAAGCGACTGAGTTATATATGATTATCAAGTTGAACAGCGGGTTGTTGGCAACTTTTGTTGAAAAAAGACTATAGAAAAGGCTAAATCTTCTTTTTGTGATTGGTTTTTGATTAAATGCAGCGATTTTTAAACGTCAAGCGTTAAAGCAAAAGTCTGAATATGGATTTCTATGGTGATCATAAATAAACAAGTGATCTAACACAAAGATGTCGTGTTCAGTCTAGTCGAACTTTCACTCATGCATAGCTCTAGAAACATTATGAAGACCTGAGCGCAAGAAGACCGTAAGTCCACTTGGCCCCTCAACATGTATACACTAAAGTTACGTATAGTTTCTTAGGGTTTTATAATGTTTAATACATGTTCCAGGGTAAAAACATCATGAAAGGTTGTGAAAGATTTGTTTTGGCCCCTGAACATGTATAAAACATTACCAAACTATACAAAACTATACGCAATTTTAGTGTATACATGTTGAGGGGCCAAGTGGACTTACGGTCTTCTTGCGCTCAGGTCTTCATATATATAATTATTTGTATCAAGAGGCATAATTGCTTCCTTAATTTCGATCTCTCTATCGAAGATGAGATTTCATTGCAATGTCGTATAATGTCAAGAGCGTTAAGGGGGTATTATACCCCTGCCCAACTATGTGCCTATTTTTGCATTTTTCTCAAAAATTATAGCGCATTGGTGACAAATAAGATATGTATATTATAGGGGCAAGGACTACAACTACTGCACTGGAAATTTTATTTCAGCATAGACAACAGTTGTGGAGTTACAGTCAAAAAATAATGAGGGAAAACCATTATTTGATCTATAAATCAATAACTACTTGCCTTAAGTTGCTGAATTTTCAGTGCAGTAGTTGTTGTCCTTGCCCCTATAATATACACATCTTACTTGTCACCAATGCGCTATAGTTTTTGAGAAAAATGCAAAAAATAGGCACAAAATTGGCCAGGGGTGTAATACCCCCTTAAGTAATCATTGTAGCTCAAGGATTACAAATTGTAATGTGTCTCAAATCAGGTTTCCCAAAACTATGAAGAAGAATCAATCAGGAGAGAAATATATACGACACCGTGTTATAAGGTTATCAATCTTTCTTATAGCAATCAAATGCGTTAATGGGAGCAGCTCCAATATCAAGGTACCTGCTTAATTTTCGCATCATTAATCATGTTAAACGCGTAGAGCTCTTTATCAATTAGACTTCTCCGTAGTCCACTTGCCCATTGTGCATACTCTTAAAACTCTGATTTAATTAATTTGTGCACAATTTATAGATTTTCACATCTGATCTTTTTAGTCACCGTACTCCCTCTGTTTGTTGGTTTCCCAAGTTGTTTCGATTGCGGTTAACAAGTTCACTACGGTTGTCTGTGGATGAGATTGTCGGATTTCTGGCCTACTAAAATTGGCCATGATGCAATGCATCTTTAAATGGATCTGGCTCGTGATTGGTTTAAATCCTTCGGGCATGTGCCATTACCATTGATAACTACAGTGTACACAACTATGCGGCGCTTTGTGAGCATGAGCGCGTCTTGTACCAGAGGATGATTTAAGCACTTCCCACCACGCCACTGTGTTGACTTGCGGTTAGCACAGCTGTGTGAGTGAACGTGACACGACTGCTCGCACATTGCATTGACGGCCATGGTTAAATTTGAATTTGGACTGATATATTTACAATAAATACGCATTCACAATGCTGGTCGATTTCACATTTTATGTTACCTACAGAAGGTGTGAATTATCCTTCATGCATACATCACTTTAGATCTGAAATCGACCAACTAATAATGACACACGCACAATTCTTAAACAACATCTTTTGCACAGAATTCAATAGGATTTGAAAAGTAAAGTGGCAGTTGTAACTCTAGTGATACACGTTTGCAGTGCATGATGGGGCTTCCTTAAATCATCCTCTGGTCTTGTACGTACAGGCTTTGTGTTTCCGGTTAAATTGGATTGATAAACAAGTATGATTGACAGTGTGTGTTAGGGACGAAGTCCCCGGTCAAAGTCCTGTTAAAATGCAATGTACATTGTCGATTTTTAACTCAGGCTTTCGCGATTATTAAACTGGTAGATTCTAAAATTAAAACTGCTCAGTATTGAAGTGCCATTATGATATGTAGCATTCAATAAGCCTATACTTTACTGTTAATATAATTATATAAACTTTTTCATAACCATTTACTAGTATTTTGATGTAATAAAATAATATCAGTATAATATCGAGTTCAACTGAATGCGTTTATAATGATTATATAACATATTTTTATTTATCAAAAATCGACATATGGCATAGTCTATCTATCAACTTACCTGACGATTTTGCGCATTGCCAGTGTAATCACGTCTGTCAGGAGTGGATGGAAATAAAATAACGAGGCGCTAATTTGTTTCTCTAAAGGAGAATAGAACACTTACAGGTGATCTTAGGGACTCAATTATTACATGTACCACTGACAGTATTTTGTGGGGCATGTGAGCACGTCAGACACACACACAATTGCGTTCTGAATACGAGGAATGTCCTTCTGATAACATTTTTTCGAAATTCGCGATATGCAATACAAATTTTATGGCAAGCTATTAAAAATTGATATTTTTTTAATATTTTTTATATTTAACAGTCCTCGAAGGCTCGAAGTAAATTTTATAAATCTAATAATAAGTGTATGTAGCTGGGAGGAAAAGCCGCCCATCATATGAAATTGTTACCTTTTGTATTGAAGATATATATATCTTTTTCCACAAAACACCTAAAAATTTCAGGTCTTTTTGGGGAGAAAATGTATATCGTCAATACAAAAGGCCAAATTTGTCACAGCTACAAACACTTGAATTACATATCATCAGATTTGTAAACTTTACTACGAGGACTATTGAATGTCAAAAATATCATTTTTTGATAATTTTTCATAAAATGTGTACTAGTTGAATTTCAAAAAAATCAAAATAATTTAATACCAGAAGGATATTCCTCGTATTCAGAATGCAATTTAATGTGTCTGATGTGCTCTCAGGTCCCACAAACATTATGTTCAAACATCGCTATCCGAGCCCTCAAATGACTTAAACTCAACATTTAAGTTAAGTCTCTTGGTATTTAAAAATGTCAAAAGTTTAAACAAAGACAACGCCATCAAGCGAAAGCTAACGATGATGGCATATGGCATGTCCACACATCGTAATAAGAGG
Organism: Amphiura filiformis; assembly: GCF_039555335.1. Lineage (NCBI taxonomy): Eukaryota > Metazoa > Echinodermata > Ophiuroidea > Amphilepidida > Amphiuridae > Amphiura > Amphiura filiformis. The sequence continues at coordinate 55,580,701 of NC_092641.1, read as the reverse complement.
ATGATTTAAGGAAGCCCCATCATGCACTGCAAATGTGTTATCACCAGAGTTTCAACTGCCACTTTACTTTTCAAATCCCATTGAATTCTGTGCAAAAGATGTTGTTTAAGAATTGTGCGTGTGTCATTATTACTTGGTCGATTTCAGATCTAAAGTGATGTATGCATGAAGGATAATTCACACCTTCTGTAGGTAACATAAAATGTGAAATCGACCAGCATTGTGAATGCGTTTTTATTGTAAATATATCAGTCCAAATTCAAATTTAACCATGTCCGTCAATGCAATGTGCGAGCAGTGGTGTCATGTTCACTCACACAGCTGATGTGCTCACCGCAAGTCAACACAGTGGCGTGGTGGGAAGTGCTTAAATCATTCTCTGCATCGTAATAATAATTGATTATGATGCCATGCCTTTCCGTTAGAAAGGTCATTTTCCAACTTCGTAGTTGTGTTCATATAAGAGCAGTTTCTCGGAACTTAAACTTCAAAACATGTCAATCACTTACTGCCGCACATTTTGTCATAAGTTGTCCTCAGGAGGTAATTGACATTCACTTCCCCTCTAAGGTTATCAAACTTCATTCCGATGACAAACCTTGGATCACTCCTAAAATTAAGAACTTATTCAGGAAACGTCAGGTAGTTTTGCAGAGAAGAAAATGTTTCTCTGGTGCTTTCTCCGCAATAAGATTAGGCGTACCATCGATCATGGGAAGAAATTTTACAGAGATCGCATTCTGAACCTCAGGCCAAGTGATCCACCAGTCCGGCATAACATGCATAAGGGAATCCAACTAATAACCAACACATTTCAGAAAAGGCCAGTTATCTCAGTCCCTGATGTCCAGCAAAATCATGAAAAAGCAATTGCAGAGGCTATAAATGACAAGTTTGCCTCACTCTCACAAAGTACACCTCCAATCAACCCATAGGCGCTGCCTGCCTGCCTACTGCCACCTCAGAACAAGGTATGGGATTATGTGCAAGGTTCTGAAAAAAACTGAATGTTTAAAGCAGCTGGACCTTACGCGCTATCTGTCAGGTTGATCATATAGTTTGCCTTTGCTTTCAGCATCTCAGTAGTATATTCAACTCATCTCCAAAAGATGGAACTGTCCCCAAGTTTAGAAGGATTGCCCTAAATTCCAAAGAAAAGCTCCGCTACAATATCAAAACTCATTGACTTTTCTTTTAGCAAAAGTATGTGAGGGGTTGTTGCAAAGTGGGTACTTGATGATATTTCTCATTGCCCCCAAAATGCGCACCCAGTAAATATATATTTGTGTCTAAACAAATATGTGCACCAGACCATAATCGTTAAATTAGAGTAACATTGTGATATCGCTTGAAATAAACTGTTGCTATTCTAAATTCTACCTTTTCATAACATTTGTCATATTTATTTCTTTGAAGTTCGATTACAACTTCGGAGCCGGGATAAATATCATGTAGTACACAATTATAGGAGGCTAAAATTATTTTGAGGAATTTCCAAACAAAACCTGAAAGAATTCAGGGAATCCATAAATGAACCCATCAATTTTGCTTTATATTATCTGAAATTAAGTCCAGTTTAGAGCACATCCCACGACACTGGTACAAAAGACATTTTACTACTGTTACACTACATATTTTAGTTTGTGTGAATTTTGTATAGTTTAAATACTTCTTTGGTGAAAAGCAAGTACAAGTAACTTATGGTTTGCTTTATGTTATCGGAATCCACTTGAGAGAATATCTTATCGTACATTATCAGCTATATTTGAGCAATATTACTTGTACGTATTGGGGGTAACGTATCTGTGGTAACGTGTCTTTGAAGCCCAATCTCACTTTGTCTTAATCGTGCAAGTGTAAAAACTTACCGACTTAATATCCATACTTGATCAGTCATCACCCAATGTACTTAAGTCTGATATGGTATTTGGCTTCATTTATCACATACGTAACGTATCTGTGACGACATGAACGTAACGTCAGAAGTTTTTGCCATTAATAGACCTGTTTTTTACTTTGAAACCATTGTATTATGTACCACATATATAATATAACTAAGGAACCTGCTTGATCCATCACATATGAAAAAATTCATCTAGCCAATTACTTTCACATTAGAAATATGGTAACAATATTGGCGACATAGTCTCAAAGACCTATTGGACAAATTTAATAACCTGTGTTGTAATGTTTTATACTTTATAATTAGGGTATGATAACAGCTCATGAAAAGTACCTGGCACATTCTCCGATAAAGTGTACAAGTTTGGTCTCAGGAATGACAAAATGCAAACGACGAAGAATTCGTGAAAATCATTCAGAATCGTAAATTTTAATAGTTTCAGAACACGAAACAATGCATGGGTGGTTTTTCAACAATACGTCATTTTTGAGCAATATTACTTGTACGTATTGGAGGGTAACGTATCTCTGGTAACGTATCTGTGAAGCCCTTTCCTACTTTTGTCTTAATCGTGCAAGTGTAAAATTTTACCGACTTAATACCCATACTTGATCAGTCATCACTCAATGTACTAAAGTCTGGTATGATATTTGGCTTCATTTATCACAGCGTTTTTTTCCGAGGGGAGTAGAATTTAGGTAACGTATCTGTGACGACATGAACGTAACGTCAGGACTTTTTGCCATTAATAGACCTGATTTTTTTACTTTGAAACCATTGTGTTATGTACCACATATATAATATAACTATGGGGCTTGCTTGATCCATCACATATGAGAACATTCATCTGGCCAAATATTTTCACAGATTGTTATCCATTAGAAATGTGGTAACGTATCTGTGAAAAATATTGGCGACATAGTCTCAAAGATCTGTTGGAAAAATTTAAAAACCTGTGTTGTGATGTTTTATACTTTATAATTAGGGCATGATACCAGCTAATGAAAAGTACCGATAATCCTATATGCGCGCATGTTTAACAAGCAGGGATACATTAATACGGAACGCACCTTGGCTGGCGACATGGAGGAAACCAATGGATATGCATAATCAGCTTTATTGTTTTATACTTTCTTATAACTTCTAGCCCCACACATTTTAGAAACTAACTAAGTTATATTAATAAATGTCATTTCTTTCTGACGAAACAAGTCTGAATACGACTTGAGACTACGGGCGACACAGATTTGGCATTTTGAACACTTTATCGGAGAATGTGCCTTATGACGCAGGTAGGTTGACATGGTTGAGGTAGCTGCAACATTAAATATAAATTTTATCACTACAGAAAAAGCTTTCAGAGTTTGATTCCTTCTTCAATGAAAAGCAAATACAAAAAACTTAAAAGGGCATTTCGTGATCCACAGCATCATCCCCCACTTTTCTCAAAAAAGTTGAGATTTTTATATCACTGGAAACCTCTGGCTACATAATGTTTATGTACAAAAAATTTCTTTGCAGATTAATTCATTTAGCAAAGATATCGTGAAATTTGAATTACTATGGAGCAGTCTAATACACATAATCATGCATAACTCGCAAACGCAAAATCGGAATCAACTGAAATTTTGGGAATAAGCTTTTTTCGTGGATATCTACTGAAAAAATGTCATAAAAAGAGTATGCTAGGATCACGAAATACTCCTTAAGTTTTGACTCATATTATCTGAAATTAAGTCCAGTTCCTAGCACTTAGCTTTAACCTCCTAATATTCTGAAATTTTTGTTATCTTATTGGTCAAAATCGTACAATAAATGTTGACTGCCCCGATCTGCTTTTGACCAGTAAGCAAACAACAAACTGTGTTTATAATATTTTGACGACCGATTAGATTTTATTTTAAATGCACATCACGAAAGTGGTGAACCCATAAAGTACAAGGCTAATTTAGTAGACTACTATAAGTATTTTGCTCAATATATTGAATGATTAAATGAATGAAAGTAAACATAATCATGATATTGAAATGCTGTGTCAACAGAGAAAATGGGTCTCATCTATTCTCCATAATACTCTTAGATAAAATGATTTATATATTTTTATTATTCATTTGAAAAGATTATAAGGCCTAAAATGAAGAGCCTTGATCTATATTTATGTACATGAAAATTTACGTATTTGGTAGAAAATAGAAATTGACACTCAATATGAATGTGTTTTATTTAAATGCATCACAACAATAAATTATTTCATGATATGTTCACGATTCATCTGTTATACGATACCGGTAATAGATCATCTCGAAAATGCATGGTATAAATTTCAATCAAGCGATCAGTATTGAAGTATTTTAACCATAAAATATCTTGTAGGACGCAATATTTGTGCATTTTACTTTTTATAAAAGTACAAATTGAATACATGAATTCAAAACCCACCCAAGTCCATGGGAAATGATTTTGAGAAAAAACCTGTGTATCATTTTAAGGGATCTAGAATGAGCGTTTATGGCGTTTCGACAGTATTTTTGTGGGACATGAGAGCACCTCAGACGTATCGAATTGCATTCTGAATACGAAGCATGTCTTTCTGATATCAAATAATTTTCATTTTTGAAATTCACGATATAATAAAAATTTAAAATTTGATATTTTTCAAATTTTTGATATATAACAGTCCTCGAAATAAATTTTATAATCTAATGATATATTCTTAAAGTGTATGTAGCTGGGAGGAAAAGCCGACGATCAATTGAAAAATTTAACCTTTTATGCGCCTGTCACACTACACCGAATAGGTCTTCCGTACAAGAAACGGATGGTATTTTAGTAAATCCGTTGTTGTTCGTCAATGATCGTTTTATGTTCTTTTTATGTCCTGCTATCATCCGCCAAATGCGTTTCGTGTTAGGTGATGTTCATTAAGTCCGTCGGCAAGTTTTGTGCATGCACAGAACTTGAAACGGAGTGTACCGAATACACATGTTCGGTATTTATCCGATGTGTGTTCGTATGGTGCTGCATATTGCCGGAGTTTGTTCGCTCTCCTTTCGTTCATGTTCGTTCTTTGTTCGTTGTACTCGGCCCGTGTTCGTTACAAATACGTTCCTGTGAGGCCTTCACCACCGGATAGCATATTTTTGCATTCGATGATGTACGTTGACCCAGACCGTCTTAGTGTCACACTACACCGGATCGGTCTTCCGTATAAGAAACGGATGATATTTGAGCAAATCCGTTAGTGTTCGTCAATGTTCGTTTTATGTTCTTCATAATGTCCTGCTATTATCCGCCAAATGCGTTTCGTGTTAGGTGATGTTTGTTTAGTCCGTCGACAATACGTTTCAAGTTTTGTGCATGCACAAAACTTGAAACGGAGTGTGCCGAATACACATGTTCGGAAGTTGTCCGATGTGTGTTCGTACTGTTCTGTATATACTCTGGGTTTGTTCGTTATTCTTTCGTTTATATACCGCAGGTGTTTGCAAGGTTTCGCAGGCGCTTGTGCCGGATGTAGGCCTATGGCGAACATGTGCATCGATCATTGGGGGGGACTTTCTGAAGGGTGTGTGACGCAATATCATATTTCCCCAGTACTTTAGTGACTGACAAGTAGAAAAAAGGGGAAAGGAGAGAAAAAGAAGAAAAAAGTGAGAAAAATTGAAGAGAGAGAGAAGAGAAAAGTTAAATTGCACGTAATTGGCCTATGCATGTAAGTAGTATTGAGGAGGGCACTTTCTGAAGGGTAGAGGACGCAATATCAAATTCCTACCAGTTTTAGTGATTGACAAGAAAGAAAAAAGAAGAAAAACAGAAAAGGTTAAATTGTACGTTATTGAGTAGGCCCAGGATAGTAGTAAGCCTAAATATAGGCCTGTGATTATTATATGCAGTGCTTAAATGTGGTTCCTTAGCCCAAAAGCCTGTGAAAATTACTGCCGGCCCGTAGATATGTAGGGCCCGTGACATTTTGTCACCAAAGTCATTATTTAAGACGGACTTAGGTCTATTACTGACTTAACATATCAATCCATGCATGCTTTACATGAAGTTACGAGTCTGAAGTCTTAAGTGTCAGTGGATCAGTGTAACATTTTAAATGTTACGGTCATTTGTCGGACGTTGACCCCCAAATCCGGTCATTTGTCGGACGTTGAACGATCGAATATAAGACGCCTGCAGGATTATTAGCGGCCACAACGCATAGAGAAACGAATGGGAATCGGACCCCAAATCCGGTCATTTGTCGGACGTTGAACGATCGGATATAAGACGCCTGCAGGATTATTAGCGGCCACAACGCATAGAGAGACGAACGGGAATCGGACCCAAAATCCCACCGAATCTTCTGCCGGACTGGTGATTTTTCCACCGAATAAAATATTTTTGTATTCGGTGATGTACGTTGATCCAGTCCGTCGTAGTGTGACAGACCTATTATATTGAAGATATGGATTTTTTTCCCAAAAAGACCTATTTTTTGTTGGTGTTTTTGAAAAAAAATCCATATCTTCAATACGAAAGGTCAAAATTTTCAATTGATCGTCGGCTTTTCATCCCACCTACATACACTTTAAATATAAATTATCAGAAGTTTACTTCAAGTACTGTTAAATATCAAAAATATCAATTTTAATGATTTGCAATAAAATGTGTATTACATTGCGAATTTCAAAAATCAAAATTATTTGATATCAGAAAGACATTCTTCGTATTCAGAATGCAATTCGATATGTCTGATGTGCTCTAATGTCCCACAATAAATACTGTCCAAACGTTCATACCCCTTCCTTAATTCCTTCAGTTAGATTAACCTGGTCAATACGGTAAGTTGTACGTGCAAATGAGTGGGTTAAACTGTATTAGGTATGACGACTAGCATTTCAGGGACTTCGTGGGGGTTCATTTCAAATGCTGGACTTGTGTGGTTTTTTGAATCATATACAAAGACAACAATGTTGGAATGAGATTACCACTAGTAAGATAATGCAAAATAAAGCACACAGGTATGTATAATGTTGATAAGCATACTGCCATGTAATATAAACCACACACTTTCCTTGATTAACCCCATTTTTTTCCAAAAGTCACTCTTCAGCAATGAATGTGTTACAAGTGGACTTTTTTACATGCTGGATTTCAATCAATGTGTTACAAGACTCAAATCATGGACTTGGGTGGTTCTTTCATACATGCTATTTTTCACATGCTCAATAGACACAGATGATGAATTTGAGTTGTTCTTTCAAACATATGACAGGCATATGTATAGCAACAATTTCCCATGCTTAACTCAATTTGGCCAAAGTATGGACTTGGGTGGGTTTTGTATTCATGTTTTCAATATTGTTTAAAATGATGCATGCATATAATCGCCGTTTCTAAGCAAAAACAGTGCTTAGAAATCTAGGACAGATTGGTGTTTAGAAAGGTAGAAAGTTTAGTATTTAAACATTTTAATATTTAGATCCTAAAAACACTTCATATGATTATGTGTTTAGCATGTAAACATTAAGGTGTTTAAATGCTTAACATTTCACTTTATAAACACAAATCTGTTGCCGATTTCTAAACGTTGTTTTTGCAGTGGGCGTAGATCCTGGTGGGCGAAATTCTGTTCGCTCTAGGTGATTTTTCCTCCTCCACTTCAATGTTAGTAACTATTTTCAACTGTGGCAACTTGGTCGTTCGCAGCGTCCTGCGAATAGTAGGAGCTATAGCAAAAATATTGCATTGATCAAAGCGAGCGTGTAGAAGGATTCAAACATCACATATACTTTTTACTTTTATGGTTCTTGAGTTACATGTTGTATGTTGTAAAGAGGGCTGAAACCACGTCACCTTTGTAAAATGTACACAACTCAATAACAACAATAAATCAAACAAGTTTTCAAAGTATATGAATTGTGACTGAACTTCGGCAAAACATCAATGTGTTATTTTTTATTAATATATTGATTTAGACAATGAAAATCCATCTTTTTGGCTGCCTTGACCAACGATACTTAGTCAACCCTTACGTCTTCCCCAAATGTGTTTCTCTTGACTCCCTTTTGCACTCCTTTTCTTTAAGCTTCTTCGCTTTACCCAAGCTATACACAGTCATAATCAAGGGCAGATCAAGGGTTTGAAAGGGAGAGGGGGGGGGGGCTTAGAGCAAAAGCATGAAAAAACGGAGAAGAGGCGTCTTGAACACAATTTGTCAAAATCGCCTTCAAAATCTTTCTTCTTTTTAGAATTCCCAAGCTCCTCTGGACATGCTGCACCTGCCTATTAAAGCCTCAAACCCAGGTTGATCGTGGTATACTAGGATTATTTTAGGGCCAAGTCGGCTACAGTGTCTTTTTGAATGTTTTGTGTTATAAATAAAAAAAAGTGGACGTTTTAGCTTCTGGTTTGGACAACCGTACACATTTTTAAAGCTGTATCAGTGTAAAAATGGTGCACCAAAATGGCTCTAATTGGACCTTCCTTTTCAAAATTTTGTCTACAAACTGTGGAGCAAACACGACGCCATCTAATGGACGATTCGCGGCCAGTACAAATTTGGTGATCCTTATATTATGTAGTCGGTCCAACTGGTCAAGATCAGTCTCTACCAACTTCCTGTGGGGTAGTGGCTGTGGATCATGATCAGTGAAGTGTCCCATTCATAGAAACTGGCTACTGTGGCAAGAATTATTCAAAAGTGTTTGTTACAGGGCATTTGTGCTCTCATTACCAGGCGGCGGATGACATGATCGAGCCGGCAACTTGTGAAACCGCCCGGCCGTATGGCATTTTCCATATACTCGGTTAGTTTTGTGGGGTTCATTATCGAACCCCAACGGTTTTAGCTTGTATTTATATTATTTATCAACAAAGGCCTATTTGTTTGTGATATTTCAAGCGTTTTAAAATTTCAAAATAATCCCATTCAATTACACGGTTGACGATGAAAATTTACTGAATTTAGAGAATGCAATGCGGCCACCACCTGCTCATTACAAGCTGCCAAGCTTTCAAAATGTGCTCTACATTTGATATGAAGTAATGAACGCTAAAAATAAATTTGTGTGTAATGTTTGATAATTTAATCAGAACACAAAAAAAATATGTACAGAACATTCATTAATCCAACTTAAAATGCAAACTAATAAAATCTAATAAAATAACTTTCAGTTATTGTAGTGTAAGTGCTTTTCCCAAATTGAGTTATTCCATTTAAAATCCACACTAACCTTGTGGAAGATTTTGAAAATATCTACCACAGGGTGAGTATGAATTTCAAATGGAATGAGCACATAATGTATATAGAATTGGCTTCATTATTAAGCAAATTCAAACTATAGGTGGCGCTATTTATCCTAAATCATATTTCGTAATTTGCAAGGGGTAAAAGGTAATCAATACTGCCATTAAAACAGATGGAATAGGTGAAAGAAGTAACAAAGAAATGTTATAAACATATTTCATCCAAAAACAATAGGAATTATTTGTATTAAAAGCTTGAAATTGTAATTTGCAGTAACTAAATAGCGCCACCAATCTTGTCATAAATAGATACATTTTATATCCACAAAAGCTTTACAAACCGCTTTGAAAATGAATAATGTTGTAAATAACGGGAAATTAAAGTTGAAAATGACTCAAAAGCATCTGTATACATTAGCATGATACCGCCTTTAGCTGTTCAAGCCTTAAATTAGGTAGTACATGATATTTTGTTTGAAAAACTAATAAATGGTCACATCAAACAACCGTGGCTCCATTTGAATTTCAGAAAGATACAACCTGAATCTTTCCCTGAAGGAGAGCGAGTTTCAAATAGAGCTGCTAATGTGTTCATTCCATTTGACTCGCCCTGCGAAAGATGTTTCCAATACCTTACAGGGTTAGTGTGGATTTTAAATGAAATAGCCCTTTGTATTGTATAATACTTATTAAAAACTGTTTGGCCATCATAATTTTAGATACATATATCGCTTCATATGAATTACGGAGACGTTGTCTTGGCAATCATATCAATATGATTTAAACAATTTTGTGTACTCTTACAAATACCAGTTATCAAAGTACAGCAATAAGGAGGAAACACAGATTAGAGGATTTTTTTACAAAACTTAAGGGCTGGGGTATGAACGTTTGGACAGTATTTATTTTGGGACATTAGAGCACATCAGACATATCGAATTGCATTCTGAATACGAAGAATGTCATTCTGATATCAAATAATTTTGAATTTTGAAATTCGCAATTTAATACACATTTTATGGCAAATCATTAAAATTGATATTTTTGATATTTAACAGTACTTGAAGTAAACTTTATAAATCTAATGATTTATACTTAAAGTGTATGTAGGTGAGTTGAAAAGCCGACGATCAATTGAAAATGTTGACCTTTCGTATTGAAGATATGGATTTTTTTCCCAAAACACCCAAAAAAATTAGGTCTTTTTGGAACAAAAATCCATATCTTCAATATGAAAGGTCAAAATTTTCAATTGACCGTCGGCTTTTCCTCATATCATTAGATTTATATAATTTACTTCGAGGACTGTTATATATCAAAAATTCGAAAAATATCAAATTTTTATAATTTGTCATAAAATTTGTATTATATTGTGATTTTCAAAAATGTAAATTATTTGATATCAGAAAGACATGCTTCGTATTCAGAATACAATTCGATAGGTCTGAGGTGCTCTCATGTGCCACAAAAAATACTGTCGAAACGCAATAAACGCTCATTTTAGATCCCTTAATGTTACATGACTTTTTTTAAATTTTACAATTATATTACAAATGGTAGTACTAATTTAAGTTTTAAAGTTTTGTGCGTTCTTTTTTAGCATTGTTACACGCCGAGTGACAAGATATTCTCAACAGATACCAAGAACGTGTGTTATGTGTTCAACTAAGGGATGAAATCAAAACTCGACCGGCGGTTCCGAGGTTCCTAGTGATCTAAACAATGGCAACCGGACGGAACCGGCGGTCAACCCCGTTCGAGTTTTGATTACATCCCATGCATACCTGATAAGTTTTACGTTAGATTTCTTACAACTTTAACATGTAATATTATACAATTTCGCTATACACGAAACAAAATCACTTTACAAAGTTGAAACGGACTTAGTTGCCGCTGAAGAAACTTCGGTGTTTCGATACTTCGGTGTTTCCTGCTTTCATCGGCAGGTGAAGACTTTCCAAAATGCCTGACGATAACGGGAATTCGTCGCTAAATATATCACCGGATTGACAACGCTGTTAGCCGTTCCCAACGCGCGATTACACCAGAATAAAATATACCACGTAGATTGCGATAGCTTCCAACCAACACGATCGTGTGTGTATATCAACAATGCATCGTTAAAACGCAGCATAAAATGTGGTAGGTGACACGCGAAAAAGACAGCAGCGTTGGTGATCAAAAGACGCGCTACCTGGTTACGAACTCTCCTTGCTTTTTGCTCGAAATCTAAATTGCCCGTATCGCTGGCCGTTATTTCTGATCTGGTACTAAGATTCTTGATGATACAGATGTACATATAAATGCAAACGATCAACGCAAATATATACGGAAACGACTGCACTATGTATGGAAATGTATCATACGCAGGATGAATTGGGACGCAGTTAATAGTAACAGTTGCAAGGTTTGCGTATTGCTCGTCGTCGGGCCAAAAGATGCAAGATTTATGGACGACAAAAAGGTGCGGCGAGACCAGTGCTACGGAGTAAATAAAACCAAATATCCACGCCATGACGACAAGGCTTAATGTACGTCTTTTAGCGACTACCATGCGATGTTTAAGCGGTTTACATATCGCTAAATACCTTTCTAATGCTAGAAGTACCATGAATGCAACAGACGCAAAATGAAACGCAAAAAACGTGGTGAACATCAAACCGCAGCCAACAGGAGTATAATAAGCTGAAGATTTCACCGTTGGAGAAATCAGATGAGTGATTAAAATGTCATATACTTCAGCGAGGATGAAGATAAGATCAGCTACTGCAAGGTTTACGAGGTAAAAGTTGGTTTTTGTTCGCATTTCTTCGATAAATGCCACCACGAGTAGAAATGCGCCATTGCCGATAACGCCGAATATAAAGAGAAGAGTGAAACACACCAATATGATGTACCTATCGGCCTGGGTGTAAAACCACGCTGATATATCCTCGGGAGTAGCAAATCGTAAGTCGATAATCGCATCAAAAGAACACTGTAGATCATCATCCAACGACAAAGTTGAATTCATAATGCTGGACTGGACAAATAGCTGACCACAGCTACAATAAGCTGATAAGAAGCAAAAGCGACTGAGTTATATATGATTATCAAGTTGAACAGCGGGTTGTTGGTAACTTTTGTTGAAAAAAGACTATAGAAAAGGCTAAATCTTCTTTTTGTGATTGGTTTTTGATTAAATGCAGCGATTTTTAAACGTCAAGCGTTAAAGCAAAAGTCTGAATTTGGATTTCTATGGTGATCATAAATAAACAAGTGATTTAACACACAGATGTCGTGTTCAGTCTAGTCGAACTTTCACTCATGCATAGCTCTACAAACATATGAAGACCTGAGCACAAGAAGACCGTAAGTCCACTTGGCCCCTCAACATGTATACACTAAAGTTACGTATAGTTTCTTAGGGTTTTATAATGTTTAATACATGTTCCAGGGTAAAAACATCATGAAAGGTTGTGAAAGATTTGTTTTGGCCCCTGAACATGTATAAAACATTACCAAACTATACGAAACTATACGCAATTTTAGTGTATACATGTTGAGGGGCCAAGTGGACTTACGGTCTTCTTGCGCTCCGGTCTTCATACATATAAATGCGAAGTTCTCAGAATCTCCAACAAGCGAAGTAACATCTTGGGTGCAACCCCGTACTCAATCCATGGGACTGCACTCCGAACTGTTGATGAGGCAAAGTATCTGGGTGTCACTATCCACCGTAACCTCAGCTGGAAGCCGCATGTTCAGAACATCTGCAACAAAAGCAACAGCACCCTCGGCTTTCTCCGCCGCAATCTGAGGAAATGTTCCCCAAAGATCAAGGAACTGGCCTACAAGACATATGTTCGTCCCACACTGGAATATTCATCTACGGTGTGGGATCCACATACGCAGGACCTGATTGCCCAGATTGACATGGTCCAACGGCGTGCTGCTAGGTTTGTGACGGCCGACTACAACCAACAGAGCAGCGTAACCCAGATGCTACAAAGTCTACAATGGCAGACACTCTATGAACGTAGGGCCCACAGCAAAATCATCATGCTGTACAGGATAGTACATGGTCTTGCCGCCATTCCTGCTGCTCCACCATACTTGTTCCCATCTTCATCAGACCAGACTAGAGGCCACAACCAACAGTTCAAACAACAACACTGCAGAATCCTGTCTTATCAACACAGTTTCTTCCCAAGTGCCATCTGTATCTGGAATTCACTACCAATCACTGTGGTGTCAGCTCAGTCACTGGATATTCTCCGGAACCGTCTGGGACCACTCACCCTCCGATAGTCTGCCACAGGGTCATCTTTTTACTTGCACCATGTTTTAAGTTATCTGCACATTTCGTTGAAATTTGTTCCCGTGACCAAGCACCTTTTGCACCCAAGTACGACTATACTCCACTACGGAGGGATGTACTCAATGGAAGAAGAAGAAGATATAATTATTTGTATCAAGAGGCATAATTGCTTCCTTAATTTCGATCTCTCTATCGAAGATGAGATTCCATTGCAATGTCGTATAATGTCAAGAGCGTTAAGGGAGTATTACACCCCTGCCCAATTTTGTGCCTATTTTTGCATTTTTCTCAAAAATTATAAGGCATTGGTGACAAATAAGATATGTATATTATAGGGGCAAGGACTACAACTACTGCACTGGAAATTTTATTTCAGCATAGACAACAGTTGTGGAGTTACAGTCAAAAAATAATGAGGGAAAACCATTATTTGATCTATAAATCAATAACTACTTGCCTTAAGTTGCTGAATTTTCAGTGCAGTAGTTGTTGTCCTTGCCCCTATAATATACATATCTTACTTGTCACCAAATGCGCTATAGTTTTTGAGAAAAATGCAAAAATAGGCACAAAATTGGCCAGGGGTGTAATACCCCCTTAAGTAATCATTGTAGCTCAAGGATTACAAATTGTTATGTGTCTCAAATCAGGTTTCCCAAAACTATGAAGAAGAATCAATCAGGAGAGAAATATATACGACACCGTGCTGTAAGGTTATCAATCCTTCTTATAGCAATCAAATGCGTTAATGGGCGCAGCTCCAATATCAAGGTACCTGCTTAATTTGCGCATCATTAATCATGTTAAACGCGTAGAGCTCTTTATCAATTAGACTTCTCCGTAGTCCACTTGCCCATTGTGCATACTCTTAAAACTCTGATTTAATTAATTTGTGCACAATTTATAGATTTTCACATCTGATCTTTTTAGTCACCGTACTCCCTCTGTTTGTTGGTTTCCCAAGTGGACTACTTACTTTCGATTGCGGTTAACAAGTTTACCACGGTTGTCTGTGGATGAGATTGTCGGATTTCTGGCCTACTAAAATTGGTCATGATGCAATGCATCTTTAAATGGATCTGGCTTGTGATTGGTTTAGATCCTCCGGGTATGTGCCATTACCATTGATAACTACAGTGTACACAACTATGCGGCGCTTTGTGAGCATGAGCGCGTCTTGTACGTACAGGCTTTGTGTTTCCGGTTAAATTGGATTGATAAACAAGTATGATTGACAGTGTGTGTTAGGAACGAAGTCCCCGGTCAAAGTCCTGTTAAAAATGCAATGTACATTGTCGATTTTTAACTCAGGCTTTCGCGATTATTAAACTGGTAGATTCTAAAATTAAAACTGCTCAGTATTGAGGTGCCATTATGATATGTAGCATTCAATAAGCCTACGTATATACTTTACTGTTAATATGATTATATAAACTTTTTTATAACCATTTACTAGTATTTTGATGTAATAAAATAATATCAGTTATAATATCGAGTTCAACTGAATGCGTTTATAATGATTATACAGGGTGAGTCAAAAAAAAGTGCAATAGAGAAAAGAATCCATTTTTATTTAAGAACCGAGTTGAACCTTTTAGGTTTTAAACCATTTTACAATTAACATATCCATTAGTGATCTTGTGTGAAAAAAACAAGGAATTAGCATTTACCGTTTTGTTTTTATGACACATTTTATAGCGATACCCAATTTTAATGTTTGTCCATGAGACATCTAAAATTTGAATGTCAGCCCACTCTGTGTAAGGTAGATTTGGAACCACTGTCATTTCTTAACCTCGTTGGCATTGAAATGAAATGGAGCACCCAAAGTGTTAATTACCCTTGGTCTTGTTTAAGGAGAAGAAACATTATTATTTGTTGTTATTTTCATTTTCCCTTTATTTTATAGATGTTTATTCTCTATCAAAACCATATAAATTTGTAGGTGGGTTTTTCAAATGTCGAAATGAAATGCGCGCAAATTGAAGTGGAGTGAATTTCAAAATATCCAGTAGGTTGGACATATTGGGATTAAAAAAACGGGAGTTGGAGTCGAGTGAGGTATGAAGGACTTAAAGTAATGTTAGAAAGTTTGTTTGAACAGAAAAAAAGTAATAAAAATAACGCACAAATCAACCTTATTTAAGTTAAAATCAGTTTCAGAGCTGGTGCATTTATCGTGCATTGTGTGCTCCCATTCAAAATACATGGTACTTCGTGGACAAATAATGAAATTGGGTATCGGAGCAAAAAGACTCATAATAATTAAACGGTAGAAGCCAGTCACTTCATTTTTTCAGAGAAGGTGACTATTGAGTGTGGCATTTATAGAAACTTTCAATAATGGGAAAGTTCAACTTGGTTCTTACATAAATATCGATTCTTTGCTCTATTGCACTTTTTTTGACTCACCCTGTATAACATATTTTTATTTATCAAAAATCGACTATGGCATAGCCTATCTATCAACTTACCTGACGATTTTGCGCATTACCAGCGTAATCACGTCTGTCAGGAATGTGTGGAAATAAATAACATGGAGCTGATTTGTTTTTCTAAATCTTAGGGACTCAATTATTATATGTGTCACTGACAGTATTTTGTGGGCCTGAGAGCACGTCAGACACACACAATTGCGTTCTGAATACGAGGAATGTCCTTCTGATAACATTTGGTTTTCGAAATTCGCGATATGCAATACAAAGTTGATGGCAAGCTATTAAAAATTGACATTTTTTTACATTTTTTATATTTAACAGTCCTCGAAGTAAAATTTTATAACGTGTATGTAGCTGGAAGGAAAAGCCGTCCATCATATGAAAATTGTTACCTTTTGTATTGAAGATATATATTTTTACCACAAAACACCTACAAATGTTAGGTCTTTTTGGGGAGAAAATGTATATATATCGTCAATACAAAAGGACAACAGAATGAAGGTTTGGAAGTATGTTGACGACTTTACAATAGGTGAAAATAGAGCCATTGATGATGTCTCTGAGGTACAGCAGTGTTTGGAATCTCTCCATGAGTGGTCTGTCAGTATAAACAAACTTAAGTTGAATCCAAGTAAATGCCAAGCCATGAGTGTGTACTTTGGTAAAAACGATCCCCCGGATGTTGATCTACGCATATCTGAACACTCTCTAGCGGTTGTCCAGAAAGTCAAGTTGCTGGGAGTTTGATTTGAAATGACAAGGCCAGGTAGACAATATGCATTTCAAAGCTAATGGAAAAATGTTCATGTTACGTAAACTTAAAGAAGCAGGTCTCAACGCAGGTGAAATCCTCTCTGTCTACAAAGGTTATATGAGACCAGTGTTAGAGTATGCATCCCCCTTGTGGCATGCATGTCTCGCTCAGAGCCAGGAGGACCGTTTGGAGAGAATTCAGAAACGTGTATGTAAGCTGCTCCTTGGAAAGGAGTATAAATCTTACTCCGACTCCCTTGCCACTCTGGGTCTTGAGCCTCTACACTTCCGTAGACGGCAGATTTGCAAGGAGTTTGCCTCCAAAGCACATGCATCTGAACAATTCTCCAGATGGTTCCCTGCCACATGGCCACTGACTATTCATCCTCAATGACCCTAAGAAAGCCCCCTAAAGTCAAGAGTTACAGGTGGAAAACCAAAAGATTCAAGGAAAGCCCAGCTCCATACATGGTTGAACTCCTGAATCATGCTTAGTGTTCTCCTGTCCATCTAGTGATTTGGTTTGCATCATTTTTGTGCGAATTGATGGATGGGAGGGGCTGGTGTGATTTGGTAGTCCAAGCCCTTAAGTGCAATTCCCTCTCCTGTCATATTGTCATATTATCATTTTTTTTTATTATGCCGTCACATTGATATTTTTATTAGGTTGAGTTTGTGTGCAAGTGCAATGGTAAGTGTGGGAGTGCATCAGTGGATGTTGGTGGGTGTGTATGGGTATGGGAGTGGTGTGGTGAGGTGTGTGCAGGGGTGTGTTTGAGATATAGTGTTGAGGTGAGTACGGTTGAGTATGAGCTACAGCTATATTATTTTTGTCCTTTAATTATTTGACTGTTCATTTAAAAATTTTCATTGAGTATGTATCGTGCAATAATTCAAGTTTCTTTTTATGTATTTTATTATTATTTGCCTATATCTTTATCAATTTGATTGTAATTCACCATGCAATTCAGCCATTTTGGCTGCTATTTGAGTGTTTAATAAAATATATATACCTGAAATAATATTTGTCACATGATGGACGGCTTTTCATCCCAGCTACAAACACTTGAATT
Source organism: Amphiura filiformis (assembly GCF_039555335.1). Lineage (NCBI taxonomy): Eukaryota > Metazoa > Echinodermata > Ophiuroidea > Amphilepidida > Amphiuridae > Amphiura > Amphiura filiformis. The sequence goes on along the minus strand of NC_092641.1, from coordinate 55,563,001 downwards.
ACATATCATCAGATTTATAAACTTTACTTCGAGGACTATTGAATGTCAAAAATATAATTTTTTTTTATAATTTTTCATAAAATTTGTAGTTGAATTTCAAAAAAATCAAAAAAATTTAATATCAGAAGGATATCTCAGGTCCCACAAAACTTATGTTCAAACGTCGTTATCCGAGCCCTCAAATGACTTAAACTCAACATTTAAGTTAAAGCCATATTATAACATTTGCTGAGGAAGACGCCCTCACTGAATTTTTAAAATTAATTTTTACACGATTAAATTGTACTTTATTAAACCAATATACCCTGCAAAAATCAAGACTCTAGGTGCTGTAGTTTTGTCAAAATCCGAGATTTTGAATAAAACGCCGGATTCGGCGCTTTATTATTACGATGGAATTATTAGTCGAACGCATACACGATGTTCATAACACACAGTACGTACACGGCGTGCGGGACGGTGATATACATTAACAAAGGGTCGTACCACAACATGACCGAAGGAGTGGTACGTATTGGCGACATGTGCGCTGGTAGTAAATTCCAATTTTCTTTGCTTTGCCGTAGTTGTTCGGCTCAAAAATAAAAGGGGATATATCTGACAGTAAAAGCTAACATTTTGTGGCAAATAAATGCTAATCTATTTTGTTTGAAAATGTTATAATATGGCTTTAAGTCTCTTGGTATTTAAAAATGTCAAAAGATTAAACAAAGACAACGCCATCAAGCGAAAGCTAACGATGATGACATATGGCATGTCCACACATCGTAATAATTGATTATGATGCCATGCCTTTCCGTTAGAAAGGTCATTTTCCAACTTCGTAGTTGTGTTCATAAGAGCAGTTTCTCGGAACTTAAACTTGAAAATATGTCAATCACTTACTGCCGCACATTTTGTCATAAGTTGTCCTTAGGAGGCAATTGACATGTACTTCCCCTCTAAGGTTATCAAACTTCATTCCGATGACAAACCTTGGATCACTCCTAAAATTAAGAACTTATTCAGGAAACGTCAGGTAGTTTTGCAGAGAAGAAAATGTTTCTCTGGCGCTTTCTCCGCAATAAGATTAGGCGTACCATCGATCATGGGAAGAAATTTTACAGAGATCGCATTCTGAACCTCAGGCCAAGTGATCCACCAGCCCGGCATAACATGCATAAGGGAATCCAACTAATAACCAACACATTTCAGAAAAGGCCAGTTATCTCAGTCCCTGATATCCAGCAAAATCATGAGAAAGCAATAATTGCAGAGGCTATAAATGACAAGTTTGCCTCCTCTCACAAAGTACACCTCCAATCAACCCACATAGGCGCTGCCTACCTGCCTACTGCCACCTCAGATCCAGGTATGGGATATGTGCAATGTTCTGAAAAAACCGAATGTTTAAAGCAACTGGACCTTACGCGCTTCCTGACAGGTTGATCATTGAGTTTGCCTGTGAGTTTAGCATCCCAGTAGCATATTCAATATTCATCTCTAAAAGATGGAACTGTCCCCCAAGTTTAGAAGGATGCCATCATTACCCCAATTCCAAAGGAAACCCCTGCTACAATCTCAAAACTAAGGCCAATCTCATTGACTTTCCTTTTGGCAAAAGTATGTCAGGGGTTTGTTGCAAAGTGGGTACTTAATGATATTTCTATTGCAATTGACCACAACCAATATGGTAGTATCAAATGGTCGTCTATTTCTCATTGTCTAATTGAAATCCCTTTTTCAGGTACTGACGAAGGAGGAACTGTCAGGAACCCTAGTTGTGACGGATTTTTCCAAGTCATTTGATCGACTATACTTTAGCTATCCAGAGATTCCACGAGCTTGGTGTCAGAAGACTGTTTATCATGTTTATACTGCCATGGATTATAAACTTCCTCACAGCTCGTTGTCAACACGCGGTTGTTTGATGTGATCATTTATTAATTTTTCTGACAAAACAATATTATAATATTCAAATGTTGACCTGAATAATACCAACAGCTATCACACTAATAAACTGTATACACATATATTTTGTAGCAATTTTTAACATAGATTTTCGTTTTTATATCAAATTATTCATCTTCTTCTGCTTTCTGTGGTAATTTTAATTCTATAAACTGTACATTTGTGTGCAAATTGAGGGCGCTATTTACATATATTTTAAATTCAAATTAGCCAAATAATATAAGTTATACCTTACATTTTAATGTTTTTTTGAAAATTTCCATGTCATTGCTAACACTTCAAAATAACAATGAGATCCGAAACCGAAAACTGAAACAGGAACCGAAACTGAAAAGATAAAACGACCCATATGGTACGTGTGCACAACCCTTTTATTCTAGTCTTTTTTTGCTCACTGAAAAGTTGAACGAAGACAATTTCTGTTTTCGGTTTGGTGAGTTATGTTAATTTCTGACATGAAAACGTGAAATGAGAGGGTTGGTGCCAGACAAAAAGAAGTGTCTAAATTTTACGGTCGTAAATTCGCGATAAGTTTTACGGCTTCAATTCAGTAGCGTAGCCAGCGGGGGGGCAGGTGGGGCAGAGTGCCCACCCAAAAAAAAATGAAAGAAAAAGTGCCCCTCTGAAAAAAAATGAGAGAGAAAATCAGGAGGGCATAGAAAAATAAAAAGGGCAAGGTGCCCCTTTTCTAGCAAATTCAGGGCCAAAATAGTTTAAAATACAAAATTTTTCCGCGCTACGCGCACAAATTGTAACAATAAAGCCCTTTTTTAGCCGGATAATGGGCGAAAATAGTGTGAAATACCATTTTTTTCGCGCTACGCGCGCACATCATCCCAATAAGACCATTTTCGGGAAGCTCGAAGACATACAGTCTCTATGTATTTTATGATGCAACTGCAATTTTTTCGTCTGTGCCCCAAAATTTTATTTTGCCCCCCCTGACCAAGAAAGCTGGCTACGCCCCTGCTTCAATTGACTTGCGTTTGGTGTGTATGCACTTCCGCCTAGGCGGGAGTGGCACGTGAAAATGTCCCAGCTTGAAATATACTGATCATGTTGCCAAGCTATAAGCAAAACTCTTTCATATTGGCGATGAAACGAGCGTCTGAAATAGCCAAATATCTCCCAATAAGGCATGCAAGTGGCAAGTTGGTCATCATGTTATTGAAATGCAAGAATTGCATTGGAGTGAAGATAATTTATTCTATTCATTCATAACAATCGGGCAATTGCTAATCTGATAATATGCAATATATTGGAGGAACTTTACAGGAAACGCACCAAATTTGGCAGATGTAGATCTTAAAACGCTGAATAATTCTTGATATGGGATTAAGGGGCTGTGCAATAATTATGAGCCCTGGGGGAGGGTAACATTGGAGGGGGCAAGAAATTTTTGGCAAGCCGAAAGGGGGGGACAAGCAATTTTGGCAAGCCGAGACGGGGGCAAGTGATTTTGGCACCGTTTCTTGGAGCGCCTTTTAAATAAAACGCTCCAGACTGAAAACGCTCTAAAAAGGCTTAGGAAAACCGTACGGAAATGCTTAAATATGCAAATTTTCCTGCTCACTGCGCTCGCAACATGTATATAGAGTAGACCATTTAAGGTTTGCAAATTGGGATCCCAAAAATTTGGCATGTGCAAGGGGGGGAGGCAAATATTTTTTCGCGGGCCGAGGGGGGGCTGCCTGAGGGGGGGGTTCATAATTATTGCACAGCCCCTAAGTGAAACATTTCAATATGACATCAAATATTTAGGTTGAATAACCTACTTTTATGCGATTTTTACCACAATTTTTACCCAAAAATGTCATTGTTACAGAGGATAGGCCTATATAACTACCTCTAGGATCCTCCGCAGTAACTTTTAATCTTCTCCGTTACGTACGGTAGCTGCGGGTTTGCCAATATACCGTGGACATAAATACATGCTGCGACACTAAGGACGGACCTTCTCTATAGACGAATCTCAGTTGGCGCATTGGCAGCCATAGCTGGGTCCCCGTTGGATATTTTCCACCTAAAATATGAAATGATGCGTCCTTGGCGGGGATTTTAAAATGAATTTCATCACCCGTGTTACACGTAGACAATATATAGAATGATGAAAGTTTGCAACACAATACAACATAACATCGATTTTTAAGCGGCTTTAATCCACCCAATTGGGCAGTCACAACATCGGTTTGGTGCGCCGGGGACTCAGTCATGGCCGACTAAATTCTGACCATCGCTTGTGCATGTGTTTTTAATAGACTTGAAACATTATTTGAAACTAATAATTCAGATAATAATTTATACATCGCTCTTTTCAAGTCTTTGAGCGTGCACAAATAGGTAATAGGATAATGAAAATGATTTCCTGCAATCAATCTGTAATTTAAATATTGAAAGAATACCGTATTATGTTATTTTACATTCTCATTAGGCCTACTTTTTACACATTTCGACTGTGGGTCTTTATTATTTTGTGCAACATTAGGGGCTAGCCTATGTTAATTAATTTAATAAGAATTGACAAAATAAACATTTTAATTATAGTTGGGAAATACAGCCTGTCTTAAAAAAAATTGTGCAAGTGAAAAGCGCCCTCTGTGGCAATCAGAAAATACCGTTGTGGCATAATGCTTATATCGACGTCAAGGGCATACTAAGCTCTCAAACGCCGTTTAGTCTGTTCAATGTGCTTGTTTTAATCTCGAGATATGCTTACTTAACAACGAAAGGGTAAAATCACAATTGTGCCACTTTTACTAGGGAAGAGGGCTGTACATATGTTTATAAATGATAGCATCAAGTTTATCAAGAGTTCCGTTGCTTCGTGAAATGAAAAGAATGCATCAATTATACAACAATACAAAATTGTTTTTAATGTTTTATCATGATAAAGGTATAATTATTCTCTTTTTCCTCTTACGACAAATTAAACGATAAACAAATATTTCACATTCTGCTGTAAAATTAAATACATGTGCATGTCAATTATGTTACCATGGTAAATAGGCCTACTGTTCTTTTTGTCATTCAAGACATGTTAAAAGACAAACAAATATTACACACTTAATGAACTTTGACAAGTGCATGAAATTTGACAAATTAATGAAATTAGATAATGCGTGCGTGCTGATGTTGATGCGTCTAATGCACGAGCCCCGAAGGGGGAGTGCATTCGACGCATCAACATCAGCTATCATTGATTTACATGTAGGCCTACAGCCCTATTCCCTAGTAAAAGTGGCACAATTGTGATTTTACGCTTTCGTTCATAACTAAACATATCTCGAGATTAAAATAAGCAAATTGAACAGAACAAACGGTATTTGAGAGCTGAGACTGTGCCCTTGACGTTGATGTAAGCATCATGTCACAACGGTATTTTCTAATCGCCAAAGAGGGCGCTTTTCACTCGCACAATTTTTTTTGAGACAGGCTGTAGGTCAATATTATTGCTAAATTTTTGTGTTATGTAATTTTTTTTTTTCATAACTTTTTTCACCTTTCAACTGTGATTCTACATCGGTCTTTATCATTTTGTGCAAAATGTTATAAAGATTATAAGAATTGGCAAAATAAACATTTAATTATAAGGGACCGTTCCCCCTTTTCAGAACTCAAAAATATCAGCCCCCCCTTTTTTTTTACATGAAAATTATGGGTCAACTCCATAGAAAAGCATATAAATTTTTTTCAGGTCATTTTTTTCAGGGCCCTCCTTAGGAGGGTCAAACCTTTAAGGCCCCACTATTTTTGCATTAGCCCCCCCCCCATAACAAGTGTTTTTCCCAATGGGAAATAAATAAGTCAATATAATTCAGGGTTGTCCATTGCAAAATTCATTTACCAGCTTGGTTGGAAAAGATAGGCCTATAATTAAAAGTCATTTTGACTTTAAATAAAAACGGAATTTAGGCATGAGAAGGAAAAGTGACATCTCTGATACCGGAAATTATATTGTAACATTGAAATTACTAGTAAGTAAAAACCAGGTCAAATACTTTTTTTTAGTATTTTATAATACAGTTTTGTTCATGTTTTTAACATATCCTCTTGACGAGAACCAAAACATTTTTATACGGCGCCCTCGATTTCATTTTCACAGGTGCATCATTCTTGGCTGCGGCGCTGCGGCGACGAGTAAAGAGTGCAGTGCGCCTTGAATAGATTAAAGTTCACACAAAAACAAAGGAAAGCGAGCCAATATTTCTGTGTAAGAGACTGATTGTCGCGCGCCTGCGCTGATTAATTTGTCTGGTCGCAATTATCTTTTCACACACACACATTGTAAATGCCTAACGGAGCCAAATAAGCCGACCGGAAGCTGGGAAGTAAACAATAACAAAATTGATTTCCGGGGTCTTGACCGCAAATGTTAATGAAGAGGTCACAAAAATCGGCAAAATTTAGTCTTTTGTGCACAATTATCAGCCATGGCGATCATGGTACATAATCTACAAATGTTCTAGAGTAGCTGTGTCCAAAAGTGCCTCGTCCGGGTGGAATTAAGGCCAGATATTTAGTCCAGAAAATTACGGTAAGTGGAGAGCCAGGAGTTTTCAGTTTTGTCTGCATGCACATTTTGCATTCAACAATGATTCATTGTACATGTTCAGTGCAGTGTGTGTGTGCGATTTTAAAATAATTATTTTATTTATATTATTATAAAATAATTATTATATTTATATTATTTCAATTTGTGACCATCTACCATGAATGGTCCATTACAATTACAAATTTCTCAAAAACAATGGATTTCTCATGGCAGCGCCAGGGTTATATCCAGGCTGGACTAGACTCGCTTGCCAGTCCTATATATACGCCGTACCTATGTATATTGAGGACTGGCTTACGCCATTTTGGATGTCAATGGGAAATACACACTTAACGATTTGCGCCGGTTAGAAACTTGAAAAAAAATCTTTAAAATTTCATCAATGTATATAATAGGTAACCTAGGCAAACCTTAGTTAACACATTTACTAGTCAGCTTAATTCGCCGAGACCGGGCCCCAACACAATGCATATTTACATAGAAATTTGAATTTTTTCGAGAATAGGTGGGTGAAGGAAACCTACATAAATATGTTTTCTATACTTCACTTGACCCAAATATATGATTTTTTATGGTGATAATCAAGTCGCACATGGAATTTTAGAGGATTTTGATAGCAGTTCCATTAAAAAAGCTGCCATCGCTATGAGACTAAGATCTAGAAACACCCCGAAATGCCGCTTTGGGGAATTTTGCTAGCTGAATCTTTTTGATGAAAGTCAATCTTTGACAAGATGTAACTTTGCTACGGAAAGTGCTATGAAAAAAAGGTTTTCAGTTTTGGCTTAGTTTACTCAAGGGCTTTAATTTGATATATAAAACGATGCAATTTGATGGCAAATTTGAATTCACCTAGGATACCTATATATAAAAGTGGTACCAACCGTATTGTGCTTGCTAATTTAAGACTCGGTTGAAACAAAATTAAGGATCGAAAGCATTTTAGTGTCCAAAAAGGCAAAATTATCGTCAAAGTTTTGCGAAATCGGCACCTACTGCGAAGGGTTCAGAATTGAATCGAACGAAAATATCCGATCTTTGCGATCAAAAACACAAAATTACAACTTTAAACATACTATTGGCAAAAGACATTATTACCAAACAATACAGAATAGAAAATTTGACATCATTTTCTCAAAATATTGAAAAAATTTGCTCACTAGACATAAAAAAAGTACGCAATCCAATTCCCGTTCAAACGCGTGGGAAACTGAAAGTGCGATAATCGTGACTAGGCTGGACACATCACACTACCGTGTGATGTGTCCAGTTCGTCGCCGAACTTACATATAAGATGGAGAGCTTAGCATAACGGCCTGCCTATTTACGCTTCCTGAAAACACTCTTGCACAGAACATAGAAAACCACAAATTCACTAACTTCAACTTGCACTACCGACACCTAGTTCCAGTAACTGTAACTCGGTATCTTTATTTAACATTATGACATTATCTGATACCGAGTTACAGGTCGCCATATTTTGGTCCGTTTCGCAAATACGCTAGGTTGCGCTTATACTGGCCATTTGCCGATTGCCAAAAACTTAACATTCTTCTTTCTCTAAAGCACATAAATAACTTATGCAAATGTAGTGCAATATGTGATCTTCAGACACTCCGGCAAACTATCCGCATATGGATGTCTTGATATATTCACGTAAATTAGTATAATTTGATGGGTTTTTTCTGACTTCCCACTTTCCGTTCCACACTGTTTACATGCTGTGAATTTTCGTGACGTCATTCCCCGTTACTTAGACCTGCTTAGACTGTAGAGGGCGGTGGGCGTAGCCAGGGCGAGAATGCAGCAGTCACCAAGAATTGATTTTACACCGAAATTATTCATTATTCAAGACACATAATTATTATTCATTATGCAAGTAGCCCAAGCTCAATCTTTGCTAGTCTCCTGCTCGAAGTATTGAAATGAATTGAAATTTCAGGTACATATTTTATGCAACAAGTGTATTAACCTGAAACCATTAATACGTAGGTATTTATGGTCTCAGGTATCCTAAGCACCCGGATTTGAAAGAAAGAAAGAAAGAAAGAAAGAAAGAAAGAAAGAAAGAAAGAAAGAAAGAAAGAAAGAAAGAAAGAAAGAAAGAAAGAAAGAAAGAAAGAAAGAAAGAAAGAAAGAAAGAAAGAAAGAAAGAAAAAGAAAGAAAGAAAGAAAGAAAGAAAGAAAGAAAGAAAGGAAGGAAGGAAGGAAGGAAGGAAGGAAGGAAGGAAGGAAGGAAGGAAGGAAGGAAGGAAGGAAGGAAGGAAGGAAGGAATTGGCATTATTCCTATGAACCCCGGGGGTGTCACTCCGATTGTGGCCTGTACACCATCCGCGATAATCATCTTTTGAAAAGCACCCTAAACAAGGATGTATCCCTTGGCTAAAACAATATCGTAAACAGGTAACACGGGCCTGTTTTCACATGCACCCTATATTCCTTGCATCAAATTGTATAAAAAATTCATTTCCGCGTATTAGCAAATGCTATTTTCCTACCATTTTTCACGTTTTTTACACCCTATAAAACACGATACGCGTGTATCGTGCCGACCCATGAAAAACTACCCTTTTTACGTGTTTTATCGCGTATGGTTACAGGCCACAATGGGAGTGACCCCCTGGGCTATAAACATTACACCATTTAGGGCCCCAATAAGCATTTATAGGTACAATGCCAGAACAGGTGTCGGTTTATATAGCAATATTCATAGGCACAATGACAGCGCAGGTGTTCATTTTATCTTCGTGCAGCCATATGGTGCAGCTATAGAATGATATAGAATCATAGACTCTGAAGAGTCTATGATAGAATGTATAATATCATCATAAAGTCTGCACAAAAAGTAACTCAGCTGTTATAAATACGCCTATAGATTAAGAACTAATAATTGTTTACACAATAGTTCAACATCAAAAGAAGGATGATTTATTTACGCGCATTTTGATACCCCATTTGTCCAATTTTGTTCAATATTGACAATACAACAGTGTTTTGAAAGCAAAATGCCCAAATTTAAAAGTTGCACTTTTGTATTGATTTGAAGTAAGCGCGAAGATAATGCCGGGCTTTACATGCTTTACGTGAATACAGTGCTGGCATTATCACCATTGATCGGTGTGAACTGCAACTTTTAAATTCGGGTATTTTTCTCTAAAAGCACTACTGTGTTATTAATATTGAACGACATTTGACGAATGGGGTATAAAAATGCGTGTAAATAAATCATCCTTCTCTCTATGTTGAAATATTGTGAAAACAATTATTACTTCTGAATCTATATGCGTATTTATAACAGCTGAGTTACTTTTTGTGCAGACTTTAGATTATCTATGAATGATATAATACATTTTGTAGACAGAAAGTTGACGAAACACACACTTTAACTGGATCTGGATATAATACATGATGCATAGTGACAAGTTCACATTTTGGGTGGTATATCAAAATAAATGGAATGCCCTAAATGTTTTACGCTGGTAGGCCTTTTTATTACCCTTACGGCATTGAAATCGTAAATGGGAAATTGATAAAATGCCTATAATAATATAATATAATATAATATAATATAATATAATATAATATAATATAATATAATATAATAATATAATATAATATAGGCCTAATATAATATAATATAGGCCTAATATAATATAATAATATTGAATTAAATAATGATACACCCCAATGTAGTATAGTAATAAAATGTGAACGTCACCCCTTTGGACATAAAGTGCTTGCAATAAAGTTTTGTGAAAACTCCTGGGAGAAAAGGCTCAACTCGTTAGCGTAATAGCAGGGCGTTTCTTTATTGTTATTATAAAGAGCATGGATATAAATATTGAATACCGTGGGAGCATTATTACATAAATATACTATTATAAAATCACGTACGTACTGCTCTGGGAGAGCCCAAGGTGTAAGTTGGTAAACACGCCACCACGTGTCGACTAATTTGACCTTTAACCTACCACTTCTCGACAACTTTCCACTTAGAATATAACTGGACTAAAAAGTGCTCCTGAAATAATTGCTTTTACAACGAAATGAAGAATGCAGTGAAGTGGCAACAACAGCATATGAAAGGTTGTAGTTTAGAGGTAAATATAAGACATGATTTCGTGTATATTTTTATATATCATATTTTATGGGCCGATGAAGAAGCCAAATTTATTTTGCGAAAAGGACCAAAATTTACCGCAGCATGTCTTCGGGCCAGTAAATGTCAGTATGTTGAAGGATAGGACCGAAGACATGCAGGCAGGTCTATACCGACACCATGAAAAATATTTTAATTATTACCGATCCTTCAGAATACTTGCAAATATTGGCAGTTTCATAAAATCCTGCTGCTGAAAATCGTAAATTCCACAATCTTCTGTCAGATCCAGGTCAGTAATCACAGGTGGGTGAATCTACCAGCGTGACAAGACCAGAGATAATAAAAAGGATGAGAGGCCACGCCGTACAAATAGCTAGCCTGATTGGCAAGCGCCGCCGCTGGCCAGATCTTCTACGGTCGTGTATGATGAGTAGAGACCATAGAGCCCTATATAGGGCTCTGTGGAAGAAACAGTTCCTAATTTTGAAGCCATGGATAATATATTCATTTATACGAGAACCATATTTTTGTACCAATCACAGAACAGAATTTCACTTACTCACAGCTGTCAATCATTCTTGTGAAACGTAAGCTCCGCCTAGTATCAAGGTCTTCTTCTGCGCATTGGTTGTGCGCAGTAACTAGCCTCCAGCACAAATCCTGTGCACACGATCAGGTTGGATGGGCGGTTTACGCCTGGTTTACACAATAGGAACTGCGATGCATCCTAAACTGGATCGTTTCCGTGTATTCGCATTGCATGGTGGGTAATCGCCTGCCAGTTTGCGTAGCTCCACGCTCACAACGGTTTAAAATCAACACAGGTAAATCCATATAAAAATTAACATGGACACAAAATTGACATAGCTTATGTAATTCAAATAATAAAATAATAAAATGTAATATTATCATGATAGATGCACGCTTTATTAAAACTTGAAAAGATTATTAAGTCCAATAATTTGTTTGTGTTAGCTTGCACGAGTCACAAAATGGCGACCCATCACGCATTTTCTGCATGTGCCGACATTAGTAACTCATAGTGACTGTCCTCAAACTAGCGCCAGTGTGTCTCAGGCCTGATAACGACCCCAGGTAATTTTATGCAGAAAGTTTTCTTGCGAACAGCTGCAGGTGACAATTAAACAATGAACACGGCTTGTTTATGTACATGCGTGGGGAGGCTTGTACGTCAGCTGACGTGTTTTGGACATGTTCCGGCGTAAAAAAGTGTCGTTTTTCTTCATGAAAAATACCAGCGATGACCAGTTTTTGTGGGCTATTTGATTTACAGGTATGTCGGTTCGTCATAGGGTAGAAATGATAGCTGTACAATTTGTATAACATACAGTTTAACATAGGCCTAAACATTTATGGGCACAAATCGACCTTCCGTATTATGCACAAGTATGTGGAAGTGGCAGGCATACGCCAGGGTATATCTGGTTCCATACAGCAATACGCAGTATTGCTGTCTGGTAAGCAGGTACGAATTGAGACGTTGTGAATTGAGACGTCGGAGCCGGTCAAACACAGAGGACTAGCCTACATCCCGTATCCTACTATCACTCAAACAAGCAAATCTCTTCACGAATTCACTCACCTTGCGATCCTACATCATCAGTTGAAACAAACATCTAAGTTTCCAAAAACAACTTTGTCATTCCTCAAAACTACAAGTAACTTCATTAATAAAAAATTGAAATCATACTATTACCCGTTATTGAAAATTTTGTTTGATTTATGTGAACCAAAAGAACGCATACGAGTCGAGTTCAGTTTACCAAAATGGTAGCTCCTGCCTCCTGGTCACCTCAGATATGACGTCAGTATCAAGCTGCTTATTAAACGGTGGATCGGATTGGTTGAAATCAACGCCACGCTTTTTTGACCTTACAGGGTCAGAGATATGCATATTCATGTATGAAAACAGCGATGCGGATATAGTATCATCACCGAGAACTGAGAATTGTGACATTTTCGATGTTTGCACCGGGGAATTTCAGACACGGAGACTCAGCGGAGATTTCAAAAATTCGCCCAAAGGTAACCAAAGGGTTGGGGATCGCATTTTAACTATCACTAAATGTTTCGGAATTGAGGTCGGCTAAAAAGTAGACAGTTTCGGGGACTGTAATTGATGTAGATGTCACATTTTGAACAGTGAGCGATAAGTGACCAATTTCATGCTCAGCACAAGTGACTATCTTTACACAGGGTAGCGCCAGGGCATAGGAAAAATATTTCCTGTCTGGGAACTTAAACTATGTTGCTTAAAATTTTCAGAAATTTGCAGCGCCTTGTCGCCGCCCTTAATGGTTGGGGTCCAGGGGCTCAAAAAGCCTAAAAAGCTCATGGATTTTAGACTTTTAAAGTAAGAAATCAGGCACTAGAGTGAGCTTTGATAAAAAAAACTCTGAAATATTATCCATGTGGGTCGAGGAGGCAGAGCCCCTGCGGGGGTCGAGGGGGCAGTCGAGCCCAGGCGATTTGAGCAGATTTAGCACCCCAAAAGAGGCCATTTGTGACATAAAAAATGCATATATCTATGTTACAGTAATTCTTGGCCTGTTTCAAGACATTTTTGAAAAAATGCTTCCTTCATCCTAAAAAAGTGGTTTTAAATGTTCAGTTTCCTATACTTTTGTACATGAGAGGCATTCTTCAAAGTTTTTTCTTTGCCTAATAACATGGCCTACATGGCTGAAATTGATATTATATAATGCACAATATAAAAACAATGATTCATAAAATTTTTGACACCCCCTCTTCGGGTATGTGGGAGGGGCCCTCGTGCGGGGGGTACTAATGTGCATGAAGAATGCATTGTATGATAAGAGTAATGTGTAAAATACGCTACATTTTATGGGGAAAAAAATCTAAAATTCTGAAAATACAAAAAAGTGTCATAAAAGTGCATTTAAGCTTTTTTCTTCTGGATAAGAATTTTTTTCTTGCAGGTTAGAAATTTGATAAATAGGTCCATGCATGCATTTTGTATATGATGACCTATTTATCAAATTTCTACCATGCAATAAAAAAGCTGTTGCATGTAAGGAAAAAGTTCTTACCCAGAAGAAAAAAGCTTTTGCACTTAAATGTAATTTTTTTTGTATTTCCAGAATTTTAGAAATTTTTTCATATTTCCAAAATTATGTGAAAGGTTTCTCTTTTATTTTGTTAGCAATAAAAATAACAATTTCCATGAAAATTGAAATGAGGCAAATTTAAATTAATTAAAACGTTATAAACACATTCATGCAATGCATTTAAAAACATTAAATACAGGGCAGATTTTCTGTCATTTTCAGGTGAAATCAATTTCTACCCTAATTCCCTTTTTGGGGGTAAGGCCAAGGGTTTTGGGTTATGTTAAAGGTTAGTTGGTCTTGGGTGGTTTGAATACATGCAGTAAGGTTTGTGAGTGGGTAGGAAAACATTTCAAAAAACTTAGAAAAATAAAAAAAAAAAAAAAAAAAAAATAAATCAATTTTTTTTTTTTTTTTTTCTGTGACCTCCAATTTTTTTCTGGGAGCAGTAGCGCTGCGCGTTGCTATCATGATTTCGAGGGCCTGGGCAGCGCTTTGCCAAACTTACAATTTACATGCTTATATTATTGCCAATGTGACGTTGGCAATTTTATTGCCATTCATGATTCAACATGTTCATACATACGCGCTATATAAAAGCATACGTGATTGGCCAATAAGCGGGCATAAACACGGCTTTCCGGTCGTAAACAAGCCGCGCTAGAATCAATCATGGACGTCCGCGAGTAGGACATGAGGATATACGCATGCTCGCGAGCTAAACGCGAAGCGTCCAAAGTGCAAACACGGCGGACTGAGCAAGTAAACGTTTTCTTACAATATTACCGATAGAAATTTTTTTAAAAGGATAAGGAACTGGTACTTTTTACTCTAAAATGATGGTATTTTTTAGTTGTGGAGGAGAATAAGAGCATGCAGAATGTTGCGCATGTATGAACGCGCCCTCGGGCATAAACAATCGTTTAGTCATGAAAATATATGAATGAACCCCTAATTCAATTCATGGCTCACAGTGTAGGAAAATCATTCTGTAGCCTATGCATATGGTCGAATCCAACGAAAAGTGTACACGGCATGTTCAGGGCCATAACTTAAAAGTATTAATCAGTTGGCATTCGTTTTTGTATTGTGTTTATTCGCCTTGATCATACGCTTCGCGCCATATATAATAAGACCCCCTTCTGTGAAAAACTTAGACACAGAGACCCCAAAACAAGCTATTTTTACCCATTTTTTCAAAATATTTCTTAAAGTATTTTTAAAAACATCTAAATCAGTTATGAAAAGAAGTCATTGGATTGAATCTAAATTGATTTCCTGAAAGGTGTGTATTCAAAGATTGCCTGTTCAATTTTTCACATATTTGTACATAATTATGAATTTTTGTGATAATTTTTGAGTGGTATATATTTTTACATTACCTACGAATACAATTTTTCATCTAGCGCTAGATATATCTTTTAAAAAATGGAAATCACTAATAAATGCGCAATTGATACAAGCTTTGATATATGTCCAATACTGAAATGCATTGCATTCGGACATCTTTATTATTGTGTTTAGCTGCCAGAATTCTAAATGGCACAAAGGTAGGTTTGGTAAAAAATATGCATTACCTCCGAATACATGTTAAAAAAGCTGTGCCATTTCCACAAAGTGAGAGAATAGTAAACAATAGTTAAGCAATAGGTGCAGGGTAATACACTCTTTATTTCTACCAAGTTTCAATAACCTGCGTTTAAATATTTCTGAGATGTCAACAATAAAAGCAAGTATTCAGAGGTAAATTTGGTAACCGAATGTTACCTCTGAATACACTTTGACATCATGACAGTATTGTGAAACACTGCCATTCATGCCAATGCCCATATTGGTACATAACGAAAGCCTGTATGTTTGCTATCAAATCATATGTCAATGAAAGTTGCGAATTCACATACATGCCCACCATGCAAAACTGAATACGATACACTGAAATAGACGACGGTCTGCTCATTTGAAAGAAAAATCAGATTCAAAGAAGATTAGAAGGGGATAAATACTTGGATTTGGGTCAGTCCATCTCAAATCACCTAATGGGTTGGCTGGTCACCCTCTCAGATTTTGTTTAAAATCACTTATATCATAGCCCTATGTGCCAAATGAACACCTTTCAAATGGTAGGTCTCTACTCCTTGTCGTTTCCAAGAAAATTGGGTCAGACCCCCCCTTTTTGGGCATGTGTGTCGCGACATTAATTTTCTTCCGAGTTTAGACATCCATACATGTATCTTCCCCTAGGGGTAAGCTACAGGGCTACAAATTGGAATCTAGGGTGTCTTTGACCCAAATAACCAGATTCTGGACTCATAAACAATTTAATGTATATCTCACCTCCATTTGCTGATAATGATAGACATATAAAAATGCATGTTCGTGTTGACGCACATGACATATTCCTGTTTTTGACCCCCCCCCCCTCCTCTTCATACCAGATGTGAGACATCATCTATTTTGTCTTTAGTAGGCAATCTAGGTTCAGGTGTGACCCCCTATAGCAGGGTAGACCACTCATTGGCTTAATAAAAATTTCACAGGGGCTCAAAGATGACTTCTCAGCCAAAAGACCCCCTGTTTGTGACCCCATTTGACCTTGTGGGAAATAATTCACCATAACCAAACTCACACAAATTCCAAATACTTGCATGATGTTCCTCTGTACCAAAAATCTTCGTGAGTGTCAAGCCATCTTCATGGTTAAAATAGTGTTTGAATCTCTCATTGAAATACACAGTAAATTGATGAACTTTGCGTTCTGGGAATTAGAACATTACTGTGTATTTCAATGCAATCTCCAAACAGTCATTTAACCATGAAGATGGCTTGACACCACTTTGATTTCTGGCACAGAGGAACATCATAGAAGTATTTTGAATATGTGTGAGTTTGATTATGGTGGCTCATTTCCCACATAATAAAATTTGGGTTGGTATTTAGGACAATTTTGTGTGTATTTCAATGAGAAGTGGACAAATTGCGTCAAAAAACATCAAATATTCAACGAGCCATAACTCGGAAACGACAAGGAGTTGAGATCTAATATTTGAAATGTGTCCATTTGACCCATAGGGCTATGATATAAGTGATTTTAAAGAAAATCTGAGAGGGTGACCAGCCAACCTTTTCTGAAAATTTGGTGATTTGATATGGAGTGACTCATTTGTCAACTGTCATGTGTGCTTCATTATAAATGTTTACCGACCTTCTGGTTTCTGAGTAATTTGTGTCCAAATTGATTTATTCGAAGGTAACTTTTGACGTTTTCGCTAAGGTTACCTACGAATACCATGGAAAAAACGACTGTTCTCATTATCTCATGATCTAGACAACACATTGATGGACCCTGGTATAAAGCTAATTGTAGTTGCCCTCAAACAAAAGGCCACAGACGTAACTGACTCCAAGATGGACTTCACAAGTCTGCAATAACGGTTTTAAGCGATTTGTGTGCAATTAAGCAAAATTAAAGTCACTTTAGTGCCTTTGTTTCTTACTTCAATCCTCTTTCAACCGATGTGAACCGACATTATTAATACATGATAGGGTCTAAAGTATCAATAAACGCACATAAAGAAAATAATACATTCAAAGTGCTTTATAAAATGAAGTTTTGATTGCAATATCCACCAAAAGTCTAATTCTTACCTACAAATACTGAAATGTTACTTACGAATACAGCTTATACATGACATGTGTAATGAAGTGTCCCTACCAATGGAAATTAATTGTCAAAAACTTTAAGCGGTACCCCAGGACACTATTATTACCCATATACGGATTCATTCAACAATTATTTATTATGTAAAATTGCTGATTAACTACTTGTATATCAAAATGAAGTGGTCAAAATCTTGCTAAAAGCATCAAAAAATTTTTGATCTAAGGTAATAGCATTTATTCATTTGGACGTGCCATCTGAAAGAGATCTAAAAACTACCATTTTATTAATTCATTACCATAATAGCAAAATTTAAACCTACATGTATAAACTCAATATAGATATTGTTAAATCGCTCATGTTACCTACGAATACCAGGGTTTCTTCACCTTTTCATTGTATAAAGCGTTAGGTGTATATGCGTATAATTCCTAATATTCTTGAAAACATACATACCGTATCATACTCGTTCTTATGTATACAATGTGTGTAAAATTGATTCATACTCATTTGATAAATAAAATACAGAAACTGACCTAAACTTCATTTTCAAAAATAAACTAGCATAAATTGACTAAGATCATATTGATCGCGTTATAAAAATAAAAACAAATATTTCCTGGTTGAGCTAGCATTTTCCTGACACCCTGTGGTCTACATTACACGAAAAAAGCGTTAATGGGAATATTCCATTTGTTTTAGGCTGATTAGTATATTGCGATAGTGAAAGCATCCTAGTGGTATTCAGAGGTAACATTGGGTTTTGATATCACATTTACTATCACACGTCCTGGATTTATTTTTCAAGATTAGTAATGGCACTTTTGGTTCCTATAAGGCCAATATGTCATCAATCAATGGGCAAAAGGAAAAAATTGTGGAGACATTTTTATTTCGGACTTTTATTTTTGTCCCGTGGACACTTTTGGTTGGATTCGACCATACATGTATGTACAGATCACTGACAGTAATGCAATCAACCAATCAGCATGAAAATTGTTGACCCAATGACATCATCGCTTGATTTTCATTGATAAATTTGCAGAATCGTTCAAAAACATTCATGAGTTTTAATTGCAAATATTTAATTTGTTTATAAATTTATGAATGATGTCAATGTCTATCTGTTATTGACATGGTCATGGTATATTATCTTAGCGTTGAATGCGCTGAGGCTTGTGAAGCAAAAAGTTTTGCCATTCATCTGGCCAAGCATTATGCTGTAGAATCTTAAACTTCTGAGTTTGCTCACCACTACCTAATTCAATTCACAACTTCATGATAGCCATCTCTGCTGAGAACTCTGATCTGAAGATTTGAAAACCTCATCCTCCATTACATAGCGTGTGCTGTCTCATCAAATTGAGCAATCGATGTGCAAGTGTGCAATCACTCTTTTGTAGTGTTATCAAAGATGGCACAAAAGCTAAGCAAATTCACAATAACAGTAAAGACAGCAAAGGGCAGCCATATGTTTGTAAACTTGGCCTTTGTAGATAGCTTCCTTATGAATATCAATATTTTATTTTTTTAAAGGGGGGTAACCCTATTGGTTTTGGATATGGATTGTCTTTAAAATTACATAATAATATCAAATATCGCCCCCTTTATGCTGCTTTGTGAAAAAACGAGAGCATTTTCAGCGTAAATGTGAATACATGTAAATAGCCAAATTTGCAATCCAATACCTTGGTATGCGTGAATTGCATTCTGGGCAGGCAAGCAACAAGACCTGACGACAATGTTGCAATGCCCGGCCCGTATTGAACGGAAAATATTTGTTTTAACTCTTTTTCGTACCGTTTCAAAAAAAAAAAGGAAACAAAATATATTTCCCCTTGCAACATGTACATTTCAAATGAATATAAAAAGTTTGGGTTAAAAATGGAGAGGAAAAAACCCTTCCACTACCGGTTTTGAACCGGTACCTCTCGGTAAAAACATAACGCGCTAATCCATTGCTTATACAACGATGGAATTTTTTTAATTATACTGCCACCGAAGTGGAAGTCTCCTCAGCACTTAGTGTAGTTCGCTTCTTTCACAGAATGTGAATGACGCGAAACCAAAGTAGCTGTTGAGGAGACTGATGATTCGCTCATAATTCCCTGCCCAGAAACCAAGTAATTTTTAGTATTTACAAAGTGGTAGCCTCTATAGGCCGCTGTGCTTCATGATTTCTCCGGAAATACATCGACTTGGAGCATCAAATTTCAGGATAGCAATGAGAAAAATTTAGTATTTATTATGTGATACCAAAACCTCATCAACAATTATGAAAAATATCGGGGGTGATGCTGTCGATCAGGTCACGGACCTTTAAGAAGACTTTTTTAACATCTTGACATAACAAAATGAATATAGCAGCAGTCATTTTCCAAGTTAACCAGGCATAACAAAATAGCTGCCTTTAATGCATATGGTACAATGTATATGGCAATTAACCAACAATTTCAACGTCAGAGGCCCCCCTGAATGATTTCCAAAAAAAAGAAATGAAATTCGCTATGGGGTAATATATATTGACCAGTGGCATGTTTTGAGACTAGGGACAAGAAATTTGCATGACTATCAACTGTAATTTGGGGAGATGGTATCTGGTAGGGGTGTAAATTTGTCGAACTGTTTAAACGGACCATAATCCGGTCGGTTAACCGTGTAAACTATGTAAAAAAATCTTAAAGGAGTATTTCAGTGATCCTAGCATTTTTCAGTACATATCGACGAAAAAAGCCTATTCCCAAAATCATATTGATCGCGTTATAAAAATAAAAACAAATATTTCCTGGTTGAGCTAGCATTTTCCTGACACCCTGTGGTCTACATTACACTAAAAAAAAAGCGTTAATGGGAATATTCCATTTGTTTTAGGCTGATTAGTATATTGCGATAGTGAAAGCATCCTAGTGGTACCCGTAGGTAACATTGGGTTTTGATATCACATTTACTATCACACGCCCTGGATTTATTTTTCAAGATTAGTAATGGCACTTTTGGTTCCTATAAGGCCAATATGTCATCAATCAATGGGCAAAAGGAAAAATTGTGGAGACATTTTTATTTCGGACTTTTATTTTTGTCCGTGGACACTTTTGGTTGGATTCGACCATACATGTATGTACAGATCACTGACAGTAATGCAATCAACCAATCAGCATGAAAATTGTTGACCCAATGACATCATCGCTTGATTTTCATTGATAAATTTGCAGAATCGTTCAAAAACATTCATGAGTTTTAATTGCAAATATTTAATTTGTTTATAAATTTATGAATGATGTCAATGTCTATCTGTTATTGACATGGTCATGGTATATTATCTTAGCGTTGAATGCGCTGAGGCTTGTGAAGCAAAAAGTTTTGCCATTCATCTGGCCAAGCATTATGCTGTAGAATCTTAAACTTCTGAGTTTGCTCACCACTACCTAATTCAATTCACAACTTCATGATAGCCATCTCTGCTGAGAACTCTGATCTGAAGATTTGAAAAACCTCATCCTCCATTACATAGCGTGTGCTGTCTCATCAAATTGAGCAATCGATGTGCAAGTGTGCAATCACTCTTTTGTAGTGTTATCAAAGATGGCACAAAAGCTAAGCAAATTCACAATAACAGTAAAGACAGCAAAGGGCAGCCATATGTTTGTAAACTTGGCCTTTGTAGATAGCTTCCTTATGAATATCAATATTTTATTTTTTTAAAGGGGGGTAACCCTATTGGTTTTGGATATGGATTGTCTTACATTACATGATAATATCAAATATCGCCCCCTTTATGCTGCTTTGTGAAAAAACGAGAGCATTTTCAGCGTAAATGTGAATACATGTAAATAGCCAAATTTGCAATCCAATACCTTGGTATGCGTGAATTGCATTCTGGGCAGGCAAGCAACAAGACCTGACGACAATGTTGCAATGCCCGGCCCGTATTGAACGGAAAATATTTGAACTCTTTTTCGTTTCAGAAAAAAAGGAAACAAAATATATTTCCCTTGCAACATGTACATTTCAAATGAATATAAAAAGTTTGGGTTAAAAATGGAGAGGAAAAAAACCCCTTCCACTACCGGGTTTTGAACCGGGTACCTCTCGGGTAAAAACATAACGCGCTAATCCATTGCTTATACAACGATGGAATTTTTTTAATTATACTGCCACCGTAAGTGGAAGTCTCCTCAGCACTTAGTGTAGTTCGCTTCTTTCACAGAATGTGAATGACGCGAAACCAAAGTAGCTGTTGAGGAGACTGATGATTCGTTCATAATTCCCTGCCCAGAAATCCGAAGTAATTTTAGTATTTACAAAGTGGTAGCCTCTATAGGTCGCTGTGCTTCATGATTTCTCGAAATACATCGACTTGGAGCATCAAATTTCAGGATAGCAATGAGAAAAATTTAGTATTTATTATGTGATACCAAAACCTCATCAACAATTATGAAAAATATCGGGGTGATGCTGTCGATCAGGTCACGGACCTTTAAGAAGACTTTTTTAACATCTTGACATAACAAAATGAATATAGCAGCAGTCATTTTCCAAGTTAACCAGGCATAACAAAATAGCTGCCTTTAATGCATATGGTCATTTTCACGGTAAAGGGTGTAACTTTGGATTTTTAACATTTTGATCCGTAGTTTTCTAATAAAGCCACAGAATTCCATGATTTTTGGCCACATAAGTCATCTAGTTAGCAGCTACCTTGGGTAGCATAATCATCTTCGGGAGTTACTGCGTTCAGTTTTAGCAGGCTTAAATGTACCTAATATTGCCATTTTGAAAAACTGTAAAAAACAGTAACATTTTTGTAAAACCCTGTGTTTTCTTCAGTTAGTTCATGGATAATTTTTCTTATCCTGAAAGTACGGTCATATGTTCAGTAAACACTGCCACATTAGATTTAATTGTGAACAGCCCTGTATTTTTGAGAACCGGACTTGATATTTGTCGCTTCGAGGCTTCATTTTCCGTTAACAATTGTTAACAAACTTTGTGGGTATAGCTTTGGTTCATAATTCTTGGTTATTTCTTCACTTCTTCTTGATTCATAACAGTTGATATCTTAACTTGAAATGGGTAACAAAAATTAGTTGATTTGCAAGCTTTTAAAATTTTTATAAAATCTTGACTTCAAAGAGCCGATTTTCCGTTAACTTTTTTTATGTCTCCGAAACAAACTGTTCAGCAAGCTTGGGCAAATATAAATAAAAGAGCTCATCCAATCTATTTATCAAAATGTAGCAAAGTAGATCCTCAAGTCACTTGTTTTTAAATCATGGAGATATATATCACTGTTTGAAAATGGGACCAATACAAACTTTCCGTTAACAATTGAAGCCTCCGAAACAAATGAAGCCTCCGAAACAACAGTAAACTTAATTATCATCTATGCATATCTAAATTGGTATGTTCCATATTGATATCTGCATTGTAATTGTTGCATGATATGTGCAGAATGTCATAAATTAAAAAAAAAATTGATATTATGGTTAATGCTTGAAAAATATACTGATATCCAAGAAAGCCCGTTTCGGAGGCTTCACATGCAAATAACACCATACTTAACAAATGGGTGAAAAAATTATCATGTTATAAATCTGCAATATCTGCCGCATAGAATCATTGATTCAATACACACAAGAAAATAACAGCTTAGATGATCCCAACAGTGTTGTTTTCAAAAAAAACTACTTCTGCCATGTTTAACCATTGTAAACATGAAGAAAAAAAAAAAAAAAAAATGACTTGCTGTGATAATTTAATTTTGTCACAACTGAAATTCAATACTTAGAAGCAAAGCATGAAAATTGGTAATTGTGATATTTTTTACCTATTTTTTCATGTCAACTTGTAGTAGTTAGCCAAATATTTTACTTTTATGATCACCTGTGTTGTTAACTGAAGCCTCCGAAACACAAATCGCTTGAATTGCCAATTCTAAAAAATAACTCCAATTTCTGTGAAACTTGGCTGGGAGGTTCCTTTCATCAAGTAGTATTTGTACATGAAGTTAGACATTTAAATTATTTTAGGAACCCAATTAAAACTTAAAAAATATGTTTAAGGTTGGGAAATTTCCATTGCAAATGACCCTTGATGTTAAAAATTTTCAAAATTGCAATTACAAACATAGCAAAACATGGTATAAAATTTAACTTATATCTGTTGACTTACTTTGGAATGGGATTTCACATGTATTCCAGCTTTCATGTCATAATTTTCTGAGCTTATGTAAAATACATTTTTTCTTAGATTTTAACCAAAATGTTATGGAAATGTCAATTTTTTTATCAGAAATCAAAAGGTTTAAGCCTTGAAACACTATTTTACTGGAATTTAAGTTGCTTCTATGCATGATTACAGTAAACAGAAACATATTTAAGTGGTTTGAAATTTTGACCCTAAAAATCAAAAGTTACACCCTTTACCGTGAAAATGACCATATGGTACAATGTATATGGCAATTAACCAACAATTTCAACGTCAGAGGCCCCCCTGAATGATTTCCAAAAAAAAGAAATGAAATTCGCTATGGGGTAATATATATTGACCAGTGGCATGTTTTGAGACTAGGGACAAGAAATTTGCATGACTATCAACTGTCATTTGGGGAGATGGTATCTGGTAGGGGTGTAAATTTGTCGAACTGTTTAAACGGACCATAATCCGGTCGGTTAACCGTGTAAACTATGTAAAAAAAATCTTAAAGGAGTATTTCGTGATCCTAGCATTTTTCAGTACATATCGACGAAAAAAGCCTATTCCCAAAATTTTGCGTTAGCGAGTTATGTTTATGTGTACACTGCTCCATAGACAATGCGTTGTAATTTCGTTCTGGTATTCAACTTTCATGATATCTTTGCTAAACGAATTAATCTGCAAGAAATATTTTAGTTTGTTATATGTATACATTATGTAGCCAGAGGTTTCCAGTGATATAAAAATCTCAACTTTTTTTGAGAAAAGTGGGGGATGAGGCTGTGGATCACGAAATGCCAGAAGTTTTCGGCGATTTTGAAGAACCACTGGACTTACCGTATTGTCTCAAACTTCCATCCATTTCATTGCCTAATTATGGTAGAATTTCACCAGATTATTGCTTGATGATGCACTTACATGTGTAAATTTGTTGTATTTACCACAAAAATATCATTAACCACGCTGTTCTGTGGGCGCCGCCAATGCCCGCCATTATTAGGTACTTGTAAATCCATCCTTTACAGGAGCACCACCGGGAAAGTTGACCTGATTTTAAAGTTTTTTTTCACTTATTTCAATTCATTTCCAATAAATTTTTTAACGTTTATACGGTTAGTGATTTTCCTAAACGGATAGTGCATTTTACGGTCGGTTAAACGTGAAAAGTGTAAACGTAGACACCCCTAGTATCTGGACAGCGAGGTATATGCGAAGGAACTATTCCGTAGGGTTACTCTTCTGGAGCCATCAACACGTACTAGACGGTACTACATACTGGTCGACCTTGTGGACCTCAACAATCATACCGGTTCAACATGGGGATCTACCATGAGTTGATGGGAGGGGTGTCCGTAAGGGGCAGTGTCTGATGCTCACAGGTCTTGAATATGCTTGACTTGCAGTAGTCGTCAAGGAGATACTGCTGCAGATGCACACGGTTATCGTCAGTGGCAGGGAATGGTAGAGTATGGGGGGAGGAGGCGGCTTTGTTGATGTGGTTGGCTAATCTTTGGTCTTTGTATAACTGTCATAAATTGCGATTCCAACAATGATCACGGTCTGTATGAAAACAAAAGATGTACCGGTAAAAGGAATGTTCAATCCTCTCTAGAGAGTAAACTTGATCCTGGCAGCTCTACAATTGATCTAATTTAGTGATCCAAAATTTCTTGCGGATTATTCTTTTAGCAAAAATATCGTCAAATTTGAATTGCGTTCATATAACGAAATTACAACACAGTGGCCTATGGAGCAGCGTTTTTACACAAAATCATGTATAACTTGCAAAATCGGAATCAACTGAAATTTTGGGAAAAAGCTTTATGGACAAAGTTTTCATAAAGCATAAAGTCATGAAATGTTTTGAAAATCTAAAACAAAAGAATATTCCAGATGAGGTGGGAGGGGACCCCGGGGAGAATGAGAACCAAAACAATTTTTTTGCCTTACCTAATTATGATCAAGGGGTTGAAGGAAATCATTCATTTATAGCACTTTTCTCATAAACTATAATAGGTCTTGTATCTAGATAATTAAGATTCATAGTTATCAAAACCTTCCAAATTTGTACCCATTTCCTGTCCCCATTTCCTTGTTTCCTGGCCTATAGAAACCAAATGATCAAGTCAAGTTTTGGTCCTACTGCTGTTCATCCTTAGTCACTGTGGAGTTGGGTCAACTTCTTGCTCTATAATATTTAAAAACAAATTACAAGGAATTTCTTGTCTTCGGCCAGGTAATTGAATGGGATTTTATTTTTTGCAACTTCAAAATGTTACGGTACCACTACCAGGGTATGTTTAAAATAAGTTTATTGGTACAGTACATTGTAAGAGAGCCTATTTTAGGGACAGCTTCTTGAAGCATGGCTTGTGGTCAGGCTTCCTAAGCCATAGAATACATTGTACTACCAGTGCTTACAGTTACATGTACCTTGACAGATAAATCAATCAAATGGATCCACATTGGTAGGCTAGTGGTAGGCTAGCCTGCTGGATTGTTAAGCCTCACCACTTGCCAAGCTACATGTATGAGAAATCGGACCTAAGTGGCCAAGATACAGTGGATTTTCTTTCATTTTACCTCATTATTTAGGCACAGACAAACTTCCTGGCAGTTAATGATTTCATAATGTTTTGGCAAAGAATATATAACAAATTATAAATGTAACCTGTACTGTCAATGTCATAATCATAGTCGCTATATTATGTACAATGTAGATGGCTTTTATCAAATCGAAATCAAGTTTTTTACAACCGGATGGAAACATGTTTGGGTACAGTATAATACACTGGGACTGTGTGCATGTACAAATAGACCATGATGCAGAATCCCTTAAGTGAAGTACCGGTAGATTGAATTGTAAAATGTATTCCTGGATTGGATTTGTGCAGGAAATATGGGAACTTGTGAGTCAGGATACACAAATGTAGGCATCCTCTGCTGATTTTTGCTAATGTATACCAAATAGTATGTGTACAAACTTGTAGGCCTACATGATAATTTGACAGAATATTGTTAGATCATTCTTGTTTTAGAAAATTGAAAACACAGATTACTAAATATTTGAATTGTATGTTTGGAATTGAAGACTAAAATTATAAATTCCAATCTATAATTTCTTGTAAAGACTGATCATTGCAGCATTTTCATAAAATTTCATAAACAAATTTCAATTGTAATCACAAATATGAGTAATCTTTAATTTTTTTTATGTCCCAAATTGGCAATTGTGTAGGGCCTATAGACTGTACGTATGTACATGTAGGTGTACATCTAACAACAGAGCAATTTGAATTTAAAAAAAAATTATTAGACATTTTCTTTCATTATTTTCATGGCTATTCTTATAAATTGCATGTACCAGTACAGTAGCCTATTAACTTTGTGAAGCCATATTATATCTTGAAATTGGCCAAAAATGATGTACAGATTGCACATAGAAATATATGTTTCTTGCAAGTGCTAGTGTAGTCTAGTGCTAGTGTAAATCCTCAGACTGTTTTTTTTTCTGAAAAGCACAATATTTTTGTGGTACAAACTTTTGACGAATGCAAAAGAACCATAATTTTTGTGGCATGTAATTTTTTGTGAAATTGGTACATTTTCTACAAAGCCTATAGGGAAAACAACTATTTGCAAGCATGAAAATGTTGCGAATCTATATCACTTGTGAAATTCACAAAATTTTCCTGCACACAAACATTTCACAGTCATGAGAGGATTTTGGGCATCAGTCATTGGGCTACAAATTTACTATGAAAATAACATCTAGTTGCAAGCTGTTGGAAATTTGCATTAGGGCTTAAAGGTTTGAGCAACATTTGGTGGGACACAACACAATTCTGGTAATCTTTTCTATTTTTAGGATTATAAAATTAGAACCACCAATACAGATGGATCTACCGGCTATGGAAATATTCAACATTTCAGAATTGTTGATGAATGCTTTTAAATTGAAAGTCTGAAATTTGATACACTAGGGCCTAATAACAAGGCCTAGCATGTAGACCCTATTATCATGCGCATATTTTTTGGGGCTTTAGCTTTAGCCAGCCCCGGGTAAAAGTAGAGGCGGCAAAAACGAAGGGCGGTGGAAGAAGAAGGGCGGCAAAAACAGGGCGGCAAAAACGACTAAGGGGCGGGTGAAAACGAATTAGCAAATAAAAAGGGCTAAAAAATTGAAAAAGCATAAAAATTTTGAAAATAGGTTGCTTTTAGGGCGTTAGCGCCTAAATCTTTTCTTTTTTTTTTTCTTTTTTTTTGCTCTTCACTTTGTCAAACGACCGTGAAAAAAATTGGGTCAACCTTTTCGGGCTGTTAAGGAAGGGGCGGCAAAATTGTTTCTTCTTCAGCCCCCCGGGGTTGGGGCGGCCACGGTACGCCACTGATTATGTTGCTTTTTGTTGGCATGTTTGATATTTAACTTCCAGGCAGGTTTTTTCAAAATTATACAAATGTATGATTTACCCGGGATGTTTACAAATAAATTAAGTAGATAGATTAGCTATGTATTGGAATGGGACTTCAAATGCCAATACTGTTTTTTTCCTTGTTTTTTCTCAAATTTTTCATTTAAAAAATATGCCTAATATGACAATTTTAAATGACTTATCCTTCACTTAATAAGCAATCAATATAATTTTTTGTTACCGGTACACCTTTGCTGGGATCACTGAATGGACCTAGTTTAATACCATTAGGCCAAAAAAAAAATTGTTGTGTTGCCCTCAACCGTCCGACCCTAAATCCTGAAAAATCAGGGTCGTTTGTTTTTTTGAATGATGATTTTTACAGATTTTTTCAAAAAATCAATGTTTTTCACTTAAAATTAATATTTTATTGAAAGACTAGTCTTTAATTGATGTCTAACAGGTATCCAGAAGTCAAAATTGACAAATGTCCCTAATTGAAGAAGCATTATTTAATATTTGAGGGATTTTTAAAAACTGAAGGTTTTAAAAAAAAAAATCCGACCGTCCGACCCAACTTTCCCATTTTCCCACTTGAGGGCAACACAACAATTTTTTTCCTTGTTTTTTCTGAAATTTTTCGTTTCAAAAATATGCCTAATGACAATTTTAAATGACTTATCCTTCACTTGATAACCTAGGCCGAAAAAAAAAGTTGTTTGCTTGCCCTCGTCCGACCGGCCGTCTCGGCAGTCCCGACCGTAGAACTTATTTTTTTGAAAAAGGTGTTTTTGTTGCAATTTTCTCAAAAAATGGCATGTATTTTTCGTCTGAAAAACTGATGATTTAAAAGAAACGTTGTAAAATAATATTTCTTGCATGTTTACGTGTTCGGCTGTACCTGACTGTCGGGTTCCGCAATTTTGTATAGGCCTACCACCATTGCACAGTGTCTAAGCTCTAATTCAACTTGCTATCCACCTGCACATTTCGGACGGCGCATCTAGGGATGAGTTTATTTACAGACAAAATATAACCGTGCAGATCGTGCAAGAATGGATACAATATAGCAGATTTAAAAATATGGTAAAAGTAGATAAAATTTGAAAACAGTTGTACCAGATATTCATTTCTTGTTATATTTAAATTCATGATATTTGTTCCCATACTTTTTTGTTACACCCTTAATGGGATCACTGAATGGACCTAGTTTAATACCCCCGGGGGGGTACTCAAGTTTGGTTTTGGTAGGGACGTGCCGCTGAAATTTTGGAAATAGACCCATAAATATACCAATTTTTCAAGAAATTTGGACCCATTGATATACCAAAAGTCAAAATTTTCGGCCGAATTTACCCAAAATTGTCATAGTTTTTAAATTTTCCCAAAATTTTGGGAAAATTTTGAAAATTTTGGCTAGATTAAGGAAAAATTGGGCTGTTTTCCGAAAAAATTGAGAAAATTTTGAAAAAAGGACCCATTCATATACCAAAATAGGCTTTGAAAAAGGGGTCATTAATATACCAGAAGGCTGAAAATGCTACCCATGTTTGCGGCACGTCCCTCGTATGGTCATTTGTACTGAGTACCCTCCCCGGTTAATACCATGATCATGAAATCAAAGCATTCATCCTTGATGAATGTAGTTACATAGTGTACATGAACTTTGATCCTTACAGTGAAGGATTTCCCTTTTATGTCTATTGTCCACTCCAGTAAACAAACAGAAAACAATGAAAGGCCATTTGCACCATTTAGAGAAATACAAAATTCCATTTATTGTTCTGTTTGTTCACCAGTCTTTCATGTAGACCTTGTTCAAACTCCAAAAGAATCAATTCAACAAAACAATAATAAAGCTTTGCTATATAGCCATGATCTAGGACTTTTAACATAGAGAAACCAATTAAGTTTTGAGATATTTTCTCAAAATATCAAGAGCTGTCTTAAGAACCACTGAACCAATACTAGGCTTGTTTGTACTCATTTTTCATGTTGATTGCAAATATGGTCATAAAAATTAACAATTCTGAAATTTTTGAATTAAAGGGGCATTTCGTGATCCACAGCCTCATCCCCCACTTTTCTCAAAAAAAGTTGAGATTTTTATATCACTGGAAACCTCTGGCTACATAATGTTTATGTACAAAATATTTCTTGCAGATTATTTAATTCGTTTAGCAAAGATATCGTGAAATTTGAATTTCGTTCAGGTGCACCAGAACGAAATTACAACGCATTGTCTATGGAGCAGTGTAATACACATAATCATGCATAACTCATGAACGCAAAATCGGAATCAACTGAAATTTTGGGAATAGGTTTTTTCGTGGATATCTAATGAAAAATGACATAAATAGAGGATGCTAGGATCACGAAATACTCCTTTAAAAAAAATGAAACTTGTTGTCTGCAGTCGACAGTCGCATGGAGAGAGTTAATATCACATGCCCTTTTAGAAAATGGTAAAATAATGAACTTTTTTTAGGCCTTGTTAACCCTAACCCAACTAGGTCTCACTAAAGCTCACTATTAAAACCGCTCTGCATGCATGCATTCCATGTGACTTGATGACTTAATCAGCCCAAGTCATATATACCCAGGGAATCGCTGGCGGGCCAACGCCACCTGTGTGGCTACATGCTGGGGATCTTCTGCGTGGCATGCGAGGGGTCCGAGGGTCGAATCCCGGGGGTGCCAAGTGACTTTTCTCCTCATCTTCTCTCCTTTTTCGTTTCTTCTTTCCCTTCCGATAGCAAAAAAAAACACGGGTAGGGTTAGGGTTGAAAATGAGGTACATGGAGCACTAAACAAAGCATCATATTGGCTCCCATGTGATTTCAGCATGTTCAAGTTTTAAGAGTTAAGGTTGCAGCGATTAAAGTGTCATCAAACATAAACTTAGCCACAGTACATTGTATAATTATGTGTGGCCTAACAAACTTGTTGACTACTTAGCAGTTAGCCTGGCAGAATTGAGCACGAAGCACTGTTATCAATCTAGAAAATATGAAGTGTTGCAAAAGTGCTAGATTTAGTTCCCTTGTCAAGAACATGGACAATTTGATGATTTCAATGTTGGAAACACTGTGATAGGTCAATACTGTTAAAATATTTTTTCAATATATTGAAACATGCACACCCCTACTCGCGTCTGTGAGGCAGGAAAACGTGGACCTCATTCTGCATATGATTGAATACTATCTAACCGAGAACTCACACACCCGTTCTTAATCGATATACCATGGACCTCACACACACACACCAGACCACATCTATCCAACCCTGGCCCGTCCTATACCCCCCATTGGTGGACCTGTTTTAAATGCATTTTTACGTTAATTGCGATGTCCTGGTTATCCAATAGACCGAGGACGTCCACGGTCGGAGTGTGTCCTCATTTATCATGTGTGTATCATTATGTAGGTCCTCGTTTGCCTGGCGACATAAACGCATACCAGCAGCCAAAATACAATGTTGTACTAGGTCGCATGTCACAAATAGGTCACCCAAAAATGGGGGAGCCGTAACATGAAAATGCTTTCTTCACACTTCAAGTTTGGTTTATTCTAAAAGTATAGTACCTATTGTGGATAGTTTGGTGTCATTTTGTAGATAATTATGTTCTTTATCAAATACAAAAACCCCAAGTCAATTGGACAACTACTTTGAGATTTATACTTCAATATGTAAGATGTGTCAATGGGGAGCAGGCGGGGGAGCTGGGGCGGGGAGCCCCATAGGGTTGTACACAAAATTGTGAAAATATGGCAAACTTCAAACCTTTGTATCTTAAAAAGTACAACTAGCATGGACCACAAATTGCACATATATCATCCTGGATTGTAGATCTACCTCATAGTAAATCAACTGTAACAAAAGATGTAGCTAATTAATTGCCTAATTAAATGCTAATTAAGACACTTTTTCCTATATGTACAAAGTGTACACGTAATGCTCTGACATTTCTAAATGGCCTATCTTTGGCCCGAATCATCCTGCTTATTCAAAAGTACACATATTTTAAAGGAAATTTGATGAGGAATTCAATTATGCTATTAGTTTTAGTGCCAGAAATGGAGGAAAAAAGTTTTGATTGATAATGTCATAAAAATTGTAAAATTATTTTACAATTTTTGACCACCCTGTATGTTTAACACAAGGGATACCAAACTCTTTCTTCCTAATTTTTTTGATGGGCCCATGAAATGTCTTTCTGAATCCATATTTATTTTGAGCTACATAGCTTTCAGAAAAGAAAAATATGGGGTTCACTGTGACAAGAAAGATGCTAATTTTGTTGATGTTCCACCCTGTATATTTCTTACCCACCCTGTATTATGATGTTATATTTTGTTGATTTGGCATCCTTGTAATATAAGCTTTCCAGAAATATATACTTATAATGGTCTAAAATGTATATATTAAAAGTTGTGTTGAAGTGAATCACAATTGGTGATATTTTCCTCATTTTACAGTATGTTACACAAAAGATGACCAATTCATGACATGCGACCACTACAATTTAAAATTATATACCATCCAGGTCCGTATTTTTTGTGCAAGTCTATGGATATCATGAGATACCGCAATGAAATATTGATTTTGATATATCTGATAACCAGATAACAGCTGGTGAAGAAGAGGATTTTAATCTTCAGTAAATTTGCTTATTGTATCTAAAGTGCAATAATTAATACTTTGCTTACAGCTGATTTCCCATACTCGTAGTACATGTAGGTTCTGTAACATGTAAACTGGCTGCTTTTGAGATGGCTTTCATAAATGATCTCAAGAACTGCTGACCTATGACTAGGCTTGCTGGGGTTCTGCTGATTTCAGGTATGGTTATGAAAATGCATATATAATATAATTTTGAAATTGTTGTAAACTGACAGTGGCAAAATTGGGCTTTCGACAAGTATCCACATCCCCCACTGTATGTAAAGCGTTAATAAGGGCCTGTGCATATGTTGTCATTAATTGCTGCCCAATTGCAAATTTTCGCGCAATAAATTGTTTGCAATTGGCCAATTTTGAAGGTTGTTGTTTTACGATGCCATTTTAACTTTCCTAACAAACACAAAAGGAATATATTCACACATTTTAAAACAAAATTTGGGAGCAAATTCTAAATCCAAGATGCAATGCAACCCATGAAAGTTGATTGTGAATTTTCCCGTCACATATTTTTTGGCGAGTGATGAGGTGACTATCAAAAATAGAAAAAAGACTGAAATATTCCCATGTTTCAGGCATGAGAATTTTCAGGCTTTTGTCTGAATTCAGGCATGTCCAAATTTACGCATGTTATTTTTTTTTCAGCCTGTTTTGGGCCGAATTCACACGCTTTTTCAGGCAGTTTTCAAAAAAGCCATTCTCATACCTGAATTGTTTTCAATGAAATGGCAAAATAACAAATCAATTGTATCTTATTTTGATGAACCAGATAAAGTAGAGCACTAGACAATAAGCTTTAAATGATACCAAAATTACTAGATTGCCTAGTCTTGCCCAATACTTACAATACATTTATATTCACAAGGTGTTAATTTTGCGGATGGCACTCCAACCCTCTCGAAAATTACCACTTACAGTAAATAACATATATAATATTTTTCAAGATATGGATAAGTTTGTAAATGATACCATTATATTTTGCCTAATTATTACTAATCTGTTGGGCCAATTAGTTTTCTGCTTTACACAAGATTCAATAGGGATTATTCTAGTTCAACTGAAACTTCTTTTTTACATGTAAGTACTTTCAAGGATTTGAAAGTCCACATAGTCCCACAGTCACATACTATGAAATTACAAATTTCAAAAGTTTTTTTTTATGGGAATGTTATTATCTTTAAATTCAAATCTAAACTCAAAAACATGTCTGGCGACTTGTTCCGGGTTTTGTTGGAGTGGGTCACATGATTGCCTACCGTATAGCTTGTGTGTCCCACATATACACCAGGCACAAAAAGAAACTCGTCAGTTATATTCATCCTTGCTGTTCAACAACTTGATAATTTTGGATTATTCTGAAATATACATTTTGTTAATTAGACTTTACTTTCTCATTTGACACCCTGTTCGTGAAAAACGAACAAGAATTGACCAAGATATGCGCCTCCAAAGCCTCAAACCCCAAAATCAAAAGTTGCATTTTCAACGATTTTCAATGGGAACGCATCGTTGTATTGCACACAAGCACCACAGGGCAATCAATAAAGCACACAGTGTAACAGGCACAATTGAATCGTTAAAATTGCAACTTTTCATTTTGGGGTTTGAGAGTTTGAGGCGCATATCTTGGTCAATTCTTGCTCAATGTTCACGAACAGGGTATCAAATGAGAAAGAAAAGCCCAATTAACAAGATGTATATTTCAGAATAATCCAAAATTATCAAGTTATTGAACAGCAAGGATGAATATAACTGACGAGTTTCTTTTTGTGCCTGGTGTACTTACTCGACCCCACCCCCAGTTCTAATTGTCCCTGTTCCATTCAACCACCGCCTCATAGATTTCAATCTAGTTTTTAGGCCTAAAAAGTTTGTAATGCCCTTTTTGACAAAACAAAAAAACAAAAAAAGGATTGCATGTTTTTTTTTTTCATATTTGAATATTCATACATTTGGTATAACATTGTCATAATACCTACATGTATACTGACAAATCTGATATATTCAAAAACAAGACTGGCAAACCTAAATCATGGTTCGTATTTTGTGGTAAACTAATCTTGTGGTAAGATTTTTTAACATTTTATGTGGCGAAATATATATCGAAATAAAAGACAAAAGAAGAAGATGAATTTACAGACCAACAGACCCTGACTTTGGAACTTTAATTTGGCAAAAAAAACCCCAATATTTTGTAAGGCCTTATTTTTAGCACAGGCACTGTGTGTACAGCCATTTTAGCTATATCATTTGAAAAAAACTTTCACAGACCATCTTGGAATAGAGATTGCCAAAGTACAATATTTATTTGAAACCATTCAGTTGATTTGTGCTGAATGAAAACTTATTTGCTTTCCCAAGGCCACTTTGGGTCTATTTGTCATTCTCTCATAAAAATGAAAACTTAACAAAAGAAGGGCTTTTACAAGTAAATACTATACCTACATTGTACAGTAATGATAATTCATTGAAATACATGGTGAATACTACAACATTAAGCTTACAATTTGCCTCAAGGACAATACAAATACTCTATAATATAATTATTTTATTTTATAACTTAGCTTTTTACATGAAAATATGTATAATGTACTGTCATATACATGTAAGTGGGATATTTCGGCAGCATTAATTTTTTCGGGAGGTGATGCGTATGTACATGTAGGACTGTTAAGACCCCCTTTTCAACTGTCACCCAAAGACCCCATATTTGTTTACGAACACATGCTCTACACCCGAAGATCCCTTATTTTTCCATTTGATCTGTCACCCAAAGACCCTTATTTTTCAATTTGAACTGCAACTTTCATTTATCACTGATTTTGTAACTTATTTAAAAAAAAAGAAATTTGAAGCCATTTAGAACTAGAAATTCGATGTTCAAGGTTTCTGTGGCGCTGTTTCGGCTCTCGCCCAAAGGTTCTATTTACAAAAAAAGGTCATGTTCTCATCCAATGACCCCAGATTTTTTTACATTTTGCTCTCACCGAATGCCAAAAATTATGCTCTAACCCAATGACCCCATATTTTTTATATTTTGCTCTGACCGAATGCCCCTTACTGTGAAAGTGCCAGCCCTACACAGGCCTATATTCATTTCATATCGGAATTCTTCATGGTTTAATAATTTGTATTCCCTTTTTTGAGCTACATCAAACATAAATAACATTTTCACAGGCTTTTAAATTCACAGTTCTGAAATTGAACGCCCCGTGAAAATTTCCGGTGCTCTACATGTAGTAGAATATATATACATCGTATATCCAACTAGCATATTAGTGACCTGTGCATGCATGTCTAGCTAT
The DNA here is from genome assembly GCF_039555335.1 of Amphiura filiformis. NCBI lineage: Eukaryota > Metazoa > Echinodermata > Ophiuroidea > Amphilepidida > Amphiuridae > Amphiura > Amphiura filiformis. The sequence continues at coordinate 55,527,057 of NC_092641.1, read as the reverse complement.
GGCTTAGATGTGTGAATTTTAATTATTAATTGTGACTCACTGTAGCTATTGCATATATCCAGCCAGAATCTTGGCGCAGCAAAGCACCTTGTAAGTCACCGATAGCTAATTACCTTCCTTAGAAGGTTAAGTTGTAGTTGTGCGAAATCATCTGTCTGTGTCGCAGCTTATAGCATCGAACTAGCACTTTATTTAAGGCACTTAAGTGATCCTAGCGAATGTGCATAAAGATTTAGATTTGTAGGAATTGCTTGTAGTGCTCAGTGATCGAATGATAAACTTGTGTCATTTGGTATTTTTATTGAAAACAAATTGCAAAAGGGAAGAACATGGCATTGTTATTGTCCATTACAATAAAGCCCAAGTACAGATTGACAAATTGCAACAGTAACCAAATTGTGACATTTACCCTTTTCACAGTGTTTGATGGTCTTATCACCTCCGTGTATATTGAGTTTATTTTTCAAATTGATCCCCTTCCCCCATGACCCCCTCAAAAAAATTTGTTCAAAGCCTGGTGGTTTCAGTTTGTATTTAAAGGTAGGACGTATAACTGTTCCAGGATTTGAACAATTTTGTCCTCAGACAATTCTTGAAAAGTACCCCTAATTGGAACCATCATGCGTACACATCGTCAGTGAAGACTGAACCCACCAGGGCTCAAAGACACAATGTCTATTATTGTCTCCATGGATTCGATAACAATTTTGATAATACCATCAAAACTTGATAGTTAGCATAATGTGTTTACTATTGAGCACGTTTAAAACATGCAAACATGAAGTGCCCCATCCGCAAAAGTGTAAATGGTTTTGAGCAAATCAGCGATATTGACTTCATATACAAACAAGTAAACCAGCAAATTTGTCAGCCATAAAAAAAACCCAAACCCTACCCGTGGTTTTTTTGCTATCGGAAGGGAAAGAAGAAACAAAAAAGGAGAGAAGGTGAAGAAAGAAGTCACTTGGTACCCCGGATTGAACCGGGACCCCTCACATGCACACACACGATCACCGACATGTAGCTACCGAGGTTTGGCTGCCCTGGGCAGCTATTCCATATGACTTAGGCTGATTGCGTCATCAAATCACGTGGAATGCATGCACGCAGAGTGGTTTTAATAGTGGGCTTTAGTGAGACTCAGTTGGGTTAGGGTTAAGGAGGCCTAAATCTAGGAAAAATATCTTAATTAAGCTCAGTTGGTGAAGTGCCAGACTTTGGTACTATTTCATGTTTTCAAAAGCACTTGATAGTAAGCACATATATATGCTAAAAACAATATTTAGTTTTTAACCCTAACCGCCTAAGGGCTTTTTGGCGACGGGAAGGGAAAGAATAAAGAGAGGAAAGAAGGAAAGAATAAAGAGAGAAAAGAAGGAAAGAAGTTGTTTGCTCTGGGTGGGATTCGAACCCGAGACCGCTCGCATGCCAAGCACTCGGTCGGCGACACTTTGCCACAGGTCTTGGGCTTCGCTGGCCAGCGAAACCGTGCCTAGGCTTATATATCACTTAGGGCGATTGCGTCATCACACCACGTGGGATGCATGCACGAACAGCGCATATCAAGTAGTACTTTGTAGTATTCAGGAGGGTTAGGGTTAAGGAAGCCTATATTGAGTTTCGATAGTGGTAACCTAACCCTAACCGCCTATGGGCTTTTTGGCGACGGGAAGGGAAAGAAGGAAAGAATAAAGAGAGAAAAGAAGGAAAGAAGTTGTTTGCTCTGGGTGGGATTCGAACCCGAGACCCCTCGCATGCCAAACACTCGGTCGGCGACACTTTGCCACGGGTCTTGCATGGGCTTCGCTGGCCAGCGAAACCGCCTAGGCCTATATATCACTTAGGGCGATTGCGTCATCACACCACGTGGGATGCATGCACGAACAGCGCATATATCAAGTAGTATTTTGTAGTATTCAGGAGGGTTAGGGTTAAGGTAGCTCAAATGAACAGAGGGCTCAACACGGCATAGCTCCCCTTGGTATACTGTTGTGCAGTACATTTGTTTTTGTGCATAAGATGAGAGATGTTGCAATACAGCAGTGCTGCACTTAGCCGCAGTTTGTGGCCCTCACGGACTTACATGTAGCAAGGGCGTAGCGTGAGCATCCGAGCGCTAGGCGTTGACACCCTCTCTGGATAGCAAAAAAAAGGGAATATAGCCCGTAATAGCTGGCGCAACCTCTCTGGATAGTAAATAAAAGCAATAGAACCCAAAAGTAGTGCTATGCTGCACTGCACTGAGCCCTATGCATGATCAGCAGATGCCTGATCTTACATGTATACTACTGAAGGTATTTTTATACATGTATGCATGTACTTTTAGTTTCACATGAATGGTTTCAATTTAATTGCATGCAATTGAAGCAAATCGAGTTGATGGATTAAAATAGTAATCATCATTTGCATGGGTCATTTGTCATACATAGCAGCCAATTTTAAAGAGAGGACAAACGTATTATAATTTCATCAAAAACTTTTGCAGGTATAGAAGTAACCAGCTACCAGGAAAATAAGAATGGGTACTAAAAGTAACAAAAGGTTGCACTTTTAAGTTTAATAACAACAAAAAATTGATGTATAGACTATAGGTAATTTATCCTTTAAAATTAATGGTTAAGTTTTAGTTCACCATAGAACTTGGGAGCAGAATGGTTAAGATTTAGTTCACCATAGAACTTGGGAGCAATACTTGTCGAAAGGGATAACACTTCATTGTTGAACCAGTTGAGACAAAAATGCACCTTTTTCCTCTCATTTTGTAATTTGCTCATGTTTCATGTTTTAAGATCTTGTCAAACGAACCCTTTTTGCCCCAATTTTGGATCTTTTGACACCCAAACCGATGGATGTGCGGGCTTGTGCGCTCCAGTTAAAAACTACCCTTCTTTTTTTTTACGCTAACATGATCCACCCCTGAATACAAGTACTTCCCCGGCCTGAACAGTATTGGTACCAGTAGTTGTAAATTTAAACAACTTTATCATTTTGCTATATTGTATTAATTATGTTATTTTAAATATGTTTTAAAATTTTATGTTATGTTTTTAATCAAATTATGTACTTGCAGGGCCTCCTTGGAAATCAGTGTTTTGTCATTGAAGGGGCTACCCTGCCTAAAGAAAGTTTAAATAAAAATAAATAAAATATCAACTAAATTGTATTATCTCGCTTTATTATTTTTCAGATAATGTATTCATCAGCTGACCACCAGCACCCCCAATGGTCAGCAAGACAGCATTGACCACAACTGATGCAGCATTTACAAATCCCTCCAAGCTGTAGTCATCGCAAAGGGCTCATGGTGATGCCCGTGGCAACTTTGGCAGCCATTTTGTATCCAAGGGAAAGATGATGATTGTCCATTGGGGCCCCCAATTGAGCTTGGGGGACACCCAGTCGCTACATACTGTACATTTACGACTGTTAATCACACTATGGATATTTCAACTCCATCACGCTCATGCCATATATTTTGAATTTGTGATGGATAATTCACACAGTGTACTTCAAAAGCCGTCCACCGACACATCTCACAGCACCCTCTCATGGGCGGTCAAAATTAGGGAGAACGAGCACAGGAAGATGCACAACAGGACTCAAGTTCTCAACAAAGTCGCAGAATTCACTGCGCAAGATTTAGGTTTGACCAATTTTGGCCAAGTTGGAGAGCTTGTAGGTCATTATCTATTTGTGCATCCTAGTTATTATTCATCGTTAAATGGTAGTTTGAACGGGGACGAGATTCAAACGATTCAGGCAAAGACTGAAGATAGGATATCTGGGCATAGTAGCGTAGATTGGTTTAGTCAACAGCAGATTAGAAGACGCACAAAGAGATCGATCAAATTTGACGATCCTGTGTACCCTAAACAGTGGCACTTGGTGAGTATGAAGATTCAAATTAAATGTGTGATGTGCTCCACTGCAACGCCCTCAATTTTCTTAAATTTCTACTACCGTGTGAAAGACTAAACCTGAAGTGCTTTTTATTACAGTAAAATTCAAGAGTTTTTCTAATAAACCCTGGTTTTATTCAAAAATTAAAATATTAGTGATGGCTGAAAATGTCTAGTGCATGCTTATAGAGTGTGCGGCAGCGTATCATTATTCGTCTTAGATATACGTCTTATGTACATCACTGCGTGAAGTTCCCCTCAATAACGATTGGCAAGTATTAAAATAGTGGGTACAAAAATGTATGTCTGGATAGCTGCTGAGTCGAGCTAATTTACCACCGGATACTAAACCAAAAGAGGCTTTCTTTTTGCTACAAAATGTATATTTGAAGCATAAATTTTTACTTTCCCATTTTATGCATGAAAATTAACCTTTTTTTTTATAAAGATAATTAAATGCAGTTTATTTTTGCTCCCCAACACAAATCTGTTGGCCGTACTACACGAAACCAAATTTAAAAAAAAAGATTGGTATTTTTTTAGTCTTTATTCAATTTTAATATTGCAATGTTATCTTTGTGCAAATTGCTCATATTATAAACAACACAACACAGTAGATTTATCATTGCTATAATTTGCTTCAAAACAAAGAAACACATGATTGTGTTGTATCTTTTAATCGCATTTGGAATATTGATTAATGAATAATTCTAATCAATAATTCAATGAGAAAAATGCTGGTTGCTAAGTGCTGCTGTATAATTACCACAAAATACCAATTAATATTTCCTATATCGCTCTTGAAATGCACACAATGCCTTATGGTATGCACAGGGTTGCCAAGCCCACGATTTGGTAGCCCAATTGGGTGATTTTGAAGATTTTCCCGGCAAATTCTGACAATTTCCTGCACATAGAAACCAGTGGTTTTAAAAGAAAAAAAGTTGGGTGACTTTTCAACATTGGCTCTAGCCTTTTTTGGTATTTTCCTTTTTCATAGAAAAGCAATGGTTAAGATAAGAGACAAATTGGGTGACTTTTTGATTATTTTCTGGCAACCCTGATGGTATCCAGCTGTTTGTTGGCAAATACAGTTCTGGTAATGCAATTTAAAAGAGGATAATTCTATGGATTTGACCATGTTTACCATTTGTGAGATTTATTCTTCAATTCCCCAATGTTAAGGTGGTACTACACCCCTTGATAAATTTGTGACTATTTTTGCATTTTTCTCAAAAAATAATAACAAACTGGTAACAAAAGTTACATTAAAGGGGCAAGGAATCCAGTTACTACACTGGAATTTCAGTGACACAAGACAAGTGGTACGTTATTTATGATAAGAAAAGAGGTACGGCTATATGTACCTCATTTCTTAAAAACATAATAATGAACCACTTGTCTTGAATCACTGAAATTTCAATGCAGTAAATCCTTGCCCCTATAATATAACTTTTGTTACCAGTTTAATTTATAGTTATTTTTTGAGAAAAATGCAAAATTACTCACAAAATTGACCAGGGGGTGTAGTACCACCTTAACAATACATAATTCAACAAGGATAATTAGGATATTATTACCCAAAACTGGCATAATAAAGTACAATATAAAATTCAAGGATTTTAGAACAAAAACTTGACATTCAGAATTAAAAATGAATGAAATCTTGCCACTAGTAACTTTAAGTATAAAATTTTGCACTAAAAAGAGTTGGAAAAAAAAATCAATTTTAAATTAATACAAGAATTTAATTGGTATAAAAGATATGTAATGATGAAATAGAAACCAAAAACTAATAACGTGTGCATATAATCATTCTAAATTACTTGTTTGTGTGTAAAGCTGCATGTAATTTGCATATATATTTACATATAATTTCAAAATTTGCATATAAATTTATTTTTCAGCATAACAAGAAGACACCAGGGATGGATATAAATGTTACTGGCATATGGGAACACAACATCACAGGCTCTGGAATTATTGTTGCAGTTATTGATGATGGTAAGATGTTTCTTGTTTTTTTGCCAATTACAAGGCATATCTAAGCATACAGTATTAGAAACCATCATTTTATAGAAACTGTGGACAGGTTTGTGACCAGATAGCTAGCTACTAAGTTAAGCATTGTTGCTGAAGCTGGCCCAAGGATTGATGGGAGAGCATTCCACATGCGGGCTGTAGACAGGGTTGCCAATCCTGCAATTTTGGTAGCCCAATTGGGCGACTTTTGAAGATCCCCCCACGACTTAATTGACAATTTTCTGTCCCATAGAAACGAATGTTTTTAAGAAAAAAATTGGGCTACTTTTCAACATTTGCTCCTGCGACTTCGATAGTTTCCTGCCTCATAGAAACCAATGGTAATTAAAGAGAAAAATTGGGCGACTTTTCGATTATTTTACCCGCAATTCGGGCTGAAAGTTTTTGGCAACCCTGAATTCATGGGATCTTACTGACCTATATGATCTAGGATCTGTGTGTTTGGCATATATAGGCCTATATTGAGCTTCCTTGTAATAGAATATACATATGAATAAAGAGTGTTGTGAACAATTTTAATTATTAATAATAATAACAAAGGCCCTGCACTGTCTTTAGACTCGCCACTGACACTCTTGCATAGCAGTATAGTATCCCCAAAAATCCCCAGGGGGGACGGTTTCCATTCCGGGCCTAGGGCCTATGGGGCAGTCACTGATTTGATTTGGTGAACCAAAAGTAACACTATCAGATTCATCAAATTCAATCAATATATATATATACATGTATAGTTTATTTATGTTGACCATTTGGTACACCATAGTTAGAAGCATGTCAAGGCAAATAGCGATTTTGTACATGTACAGAAAATCTTACTGTAGCAATCATGATGATTCAAATAAATGGAGGGAGTCAGACAGACATGCAAATCAGGAAATAAAATTTATTCAGAGTAACGGAAAGAAAAACAATCAATGCTTGGGTTCTCTCCAACGAGAAAAAACAACAACATACAAATCTGGGGGAGAGAGAGAGAGGAGAGAGAGATCTAGAGAGACCCGGGAGAGAGAAATGAAAGCGAGAGCTAGTGAGTGAGAGCAAAAGCAGGAATGGAAATATTATTTGTACTATATGTATGAAATATGTTTACACAAAGAAAGTTTGAAAAGGTTATAATATCAGAGGATATTTGGATGACACAGGAGAACATGGATGTACAAGTCATGTAGGTCAAACGGTTAGAATTAAGGTTGACAAAGAAATTATCTTGCCCTTCCCAGCATCCTTTGCAACATGATGCATCACCTCATTGTAAACATCAAATGACACTCCTCCCATTACTTTTCACATGTTCCCTTTGTTTTCATGTTGAGAATAGACTGGCTAAACATGGGTTGATAGTCAAGATATAAACATTTTGCAAGATCTGGATGTGTTCTGTTCATTCAGGCCCTGTTCGCCACTTTCGACCCATGTTGCATTAGATAGCAAATCAATACAGAACATTGAAATGGAAGAAATGCATTGTGGGAAGTGTAAGATGAATTTCTGTAAGGCTGGATGCTAGTGGATATTTTTAGAATCAATATCTGTACTTTGTAAAAACAAAGATATTTATTCAATGCACAGTTGCATTTTGCAAAATGGTTTTTAAAACAAAATAAATTTTGCAAAAGGATATATGCATTGAGATGCAAAAAAGTGAGGAATTTGGGAATTGTATTTTTTAATTGCTGATCTTTTTAGAACTAATAATTTCGCAATATTTCAAATTATAGTGTGTTTTAATTTTGTTATAAATACATGTACAGTCACCATTTTGATATTAACAGAGTACAATGTGTTGAGGCAAAAGTGCAATGCTTTTTTAATATTCATTCAATTTAATTGTTTTTCAATATACAATAAATCAATAAGTGTTTCTATATTTAATATTCAGCAATTTCTTGTTTTTGTATAGGTTTGGAGTGGACCAACCCTGACATATATGATAACTACGTAAGTATATAATATTAGTCTATTCTAATTGAAATTCATACACTCCCTGTGGAAGACATGACCTTAAGCTTCCACACAAGGAGTGCACATTTCAAATTGGGTTACCTGAATTGGTGACTCCATTTGAAATCTACACCCCTATGTGGCAGATGAAAGTCATATGTCTTCCATAGGGGTATGGATTTCAATTGGAATTGCCCATTAGCAGTGCATTCAACTTTGTGATGTCAGAACTGTCAATTACACTTGATATTCTGTTATTTTCATCTTGTGAGTGAAAGGTGCATTGAATAGCAAGTAGTTCAAGCCCAATGCCATGTTGACTTACAATATTTATTAGGCGAGGAAAAAGAAAGAACCTTGTTCTAATGGGCCTAACCAACCCATATTTTGCATTGTGTGGATTTTAAAACTGCCATTTTGTCACTCTTAGTGAATTGATCTTAACAGAATTTTTTGAAAAAAAACCCAGAAAATTTTCAAGCTTTCTGGCATTCTTTAGGGTCATTTAGCCTCTTGTACTCACAAAAAAAAAGTCTGTCTGCACTTGGAACATTTTTTTTTGTCGTTTACTAGTCACACAGGAAGTTTTTACATCCCAAAATGCAGTCTGTTTTACACAAAAATAGTGTGTGTTTGCACAGCATACATTTGTGTGTTGTATGCCTCCACCGGAGGTATTGTGTTTCCTGGTTTCCGTCTGTCCGTCCGTCTGTCCGTCCATCTGTCCATCTGTCCTCACGAGGCTATGCTTGTGTGCCTTTTTTTGAAAATGTTAGAATGACACAAAGCATTCTGGGATACGTAAATTGTACCCTATATTATGCAAACAGTAGAAGTGCTGGACTGTAAATATAAAGTGGAAAAGCACTTGAGATCTCAACATGCTGTGCTGGGATTTCTATATAAAGATGGAATAGCTACAGTGTTTATGGCTGTGATTTTAAGCATATTCCAGGGTCTATATCCCTGTGTTGTATCAGAAAATCTAAACAAAATATCAAAACATACCCTGTACATGTAAGCAATTTGAGACAGCGCCCGAATGAGGATAACACAAGGATTGTTTATCAGGGGCACTCATCATCAGTAAAAATTGCAGTATAGGGATGAGCTACAAACATGGGTAGCATTTTGGTCATTTGATGTGTAAGTGCCCCCCCCCCCCCCCTCCCCTTCTTGGCCAATTTTGGTATAATTGGTATGGCCGTTGTCTTTTCTTTTTGTTTTCTTCAGGAACATAGCCCAATTTGGCATAAATAGCAACAAAAAAAGCCAAATATTTTGGGGAAAGTTGTAAAATCTCTACAAACATGTGTTAACTAAAGTAGGACTTCTGGTATAGCGATATATGGGTCAAAATACCTTGGAAAATTTGGTATAAAAGCAGAGTCCACTCCCCTAACCTTACCTAACTTGAGTTATCCAAATCCCCCGATTGCTGATGGTGCCTATAAATTACACTGTAAACTGAGGCAGGATTTATCTGGCTAAATCGGCATCTCTGTATGAATAGTGTTCAGACAAGCATGCTTACTAATAGTGTACAGCACATTTAGAGATATACCTTTCTTCATCTATCTATTTATTTATAGTATCAGCTTAAGTAGCAGTAAGTGGTAGATGATAAATTTGTATAAACCAGTGAATATGCACTTCTAATCTCTAGTGGATAAAGTAAAGGAAATAGTTATATAAAAAATAGCTGCCATGTGACTTTGTTTATAGTGATCAATCCATATTGTACCGGGTGTCCCATAGAAAGCAGGTCCCAACCAGTGAAAATGCACTTCAAATCTCCAGTGGCTAAAATGGAAATAGTTAAACAAAAATAGCTGCTGTGTGGATTTCTATGTTCGATAGTCTTCAGATGTGTTTGACTATACATAGTGCCCATAATAAGCAGACCCCAACAAATGTGATGATATTTTTAATAATGTGTTTTCAACAATCATTCAGTATTTTTAGCTAGCTATTATGTGCAAAAAAGCATAAATTATTCATCTATTTATTTACATAATTATTTTGTTTAGTATCAACTTCTGTACAAGAAAAGTGGTGGATAATAAATTGAGATCTGTTCGCACAAAATGAGCGGCAAGTGACCAGGGTAGAATTAAAGGGAGATACATGGCAGAAAACAATAGAAGACAAAGGAATTCTTTCAAATATTGGCTTTTGACGAGCAAGCCAATTACATAACTTTGATTCTAAGTTTATAAGTTTATGATCCAGAGAATAAGAATCTGGACATTCATTCATTTTTTATCCTGGGTCCGTGTGTACATGTGCATATATCATCTAAGAAGCAATTTGATTGGGATGCACAAAAATATGTGGACCATAGACATCTGGGCAAAATGTTGTTGGGGACGTTGCAAGTTGCCCAACACTTACATTTGTCATCAGGCAACAAATATATTTGAAGTGCTGCTATCTGTCTTGCCTTCCATGAAGCATCATCCATGTAGAATGTTGATTTTTCAACTGAAGTCATTCAACTTAGTTTCAGTAGCTGGTAAACTTTTTAATCTTACAAATTGTGTTATTCTGAGTTTTCTGCATAAATCACTCTGAAGTCAACAGAGACACTGGGAGATAATTGGTAATGAATTTGCTAGGCAGAAGTATTTGTAAGGTTGTTTTAGAGAATGTGTAACTTTTCTGATATTGTAAGATTTCAGGGATTAACTCTGACATGTTTCAGGTATATTTTTGTGGATGGTTATAAAGTATAGTTTATAGTCTATGTTTATGTTCTGATGAAACTTTGCCACTTTGCCAGGCATCCATGGATAATTTTAATAGTGAATTTGTGTAGAAATGTGACATTTTACTCTTATTAGGTGCCTAATAGGCAGTGTAGTCGTACCATGCACTTGCAGGGTATGTATGTGCACCCATATTTTCTTAACAAAAATACAACAAACTTAGTTTTGATGATTTTGTAGACTGATGTTCTTTGATTTATCAACATGCCTTTAATTGTTTGAGGCACAGTGTCATAAATGGCTACATAAGCTTGTTGCTATTACAGGTTTATAAATACATTGTTTTGAGACCAGGCTTAGGAAACATCTTTTTTGCTGATCTTATAAGTCTACTTTTTCCTGTTTAATCTGAAATGACCCTAAAATATCACTTATAACAGCGTGATTTTTTTTAATCAGAACTTTTTTGCAAACATATTTTTATCAATACAATTTGTCAAGAAATGGCTAATTTTAAATGATGATTTCAGCAAAAACAAATTATCTCACAAAGCGTAAAATCTGGGTTGGCCAGATGCATACCTAAGCTTTGCTGTGCCTTTTTGATCCTGAAATCTCCATTGCAATTAAGCCCTTGCTCAAATGCATAAATTTGTAATTGCATAGTACATGTATGTTGTCGGGTGTTGGTGAGATAGGTCTGCCAAGTGCCATGATTCAAGGTATCTGTTTCAGTTTTTGTTTCAGTTTTTATCCCCATTTTCATAATATAGTATGCAAAATGTTTACAAACAGGGATGTGTTTGCAATATACAAAAAATGCGTTTTAATCACACTTAACCTTTTCAAAATACTACACTTCAGTGCTTACTTGTTTATCCCAGTTCACTCATTCCTACTATTATTTCCAATACTTATGTCAAACATTTACAATAAGCCTACCCTACATCATGCACACTTTCTTTGGTACGCCTATTTCCTTTTTAAAGGAATTTTTATTTTCTAATTTTTTGCAATTAGTTGTGATGAGTGTCTGTCAGCAATGAGAGCAAAAACCATTCTCTTGTTTATTCAATTAGCTAACAATTATAAAATAATAACGGTATCATAACATTGAATCAGACTCAAGCTAATCAGTGTGATTTTTAATTAATGATTTGACAAAGATTACATAAGCGTATCAACCTACATGTAAATTCAACACTGAATCATCGCATTTCTATGTATGACACAAAAATATTTACAACTTGTTTACATAACAAGTGTGTACATTTATATAGCAGGCACATTTTGGCGTGGCATTTTGGATGTACTGTACATTATACCACAGCACAGATCTACATTAATTGTGGTAATCAGTTTGATATGGCCTTCCAATTTTGCTGAAGCACACAATATACATGTATGTGATGTGATCAAGCAAAATTAGTCGTGTGTCACTACTCCATATTCCTCACTAATTTTTGGATTAAAAAATATTATCCTGTTTTGTCAAATGTAACATAGCGTAATCCCAATCCTTTAGTTAGTTCTAACTAGCAATAAAAGTCAAATTTGAATATTTTTGCAATTTGAGGGGAGCCAAAAACATGCAATTTAGCATGTTTTCTTATAATTGTAGTCACAAAATTCTAAGACTTGGCACAAGTCTAAGCATTCAAAATCTTGGGCTAAGAGTTAGCTCAAAATTGTAATATTTTATGGTATTTTTGATAATTGGTTATGAAAAAGATTAGAAAATATGTTTTCCAAAAATTACAATGCATAACTTTAAGTTGAAATTAGTCTTTGTACAAGCCTTTCGGTTTGATTGTCACAGCACAGTCACATGGTCAATCTTGATCTTTTTCACTTCATCATAATTATTTTGTTTCCTATTTCAGTGTCCTGAAGGAAGTTGGGATTTGAATGCGAATGATCCAGATCCAATGCCAGAAGTACACAACAAGAAATCCAAGACTGTCAACCGTCATGGTACCAGATGTGCCGGGGAGATTGCAGCAGTACCTAACAATAAATGTGCAGTAGGGGTAGCGTATGGGGCCAAAGTATCAGGTGAGTGGGGTTTATATAATCCTAACCCAGGCCCTAACCATCATGGTGTACCAGATGTGCCGGGGAGATTGCTGCAGTACCTAACAATAAATGTGCAGTAGGGGTAGCCTATGGGGCCAAAGTATCAGGTGAGTGGGGTTTATATCCTAACCTGCGCTCTGTCTATACTGAATCCAACAAAAACCTCTCCATGAGCGGTGCAGTGGTGGGCAATTAACACATAGGACACATTGAGGAAGTTGGGTTGTTGTTAGGCCTGTTATTGATAAAGTTTTTTGAAGTCGGTACATTGGAAGCAAATTATGCGACACATAAATACAGTATCGATATATTGAAACATTTCAAGATGCAATTTAAGTATTCTTCAATGTTTATTATACAACCGAATAGGCCTCCAACATAACAAAACGACCGTGCACAGTTTTTTTTGATCTTCTGGAGGGGTTTGAGATGACATGATGGCTCAGCTTGGAATTGGGAGACGGTAATTTGGGATAATCTAAGCATGTGTGCCATATCGTTTGTGTATCGATACTACCATTGAGTGTACCAACATGTCGAAAATAATGGGCCTATTTGTTGTTGTTGTTGTAGAATTCAATCAAAAACATTGCAGAAAGCATCTATGAGATTTGCTGACAATTTGCTTGGAAAGCAAACGCAAAGGAAAAGGCACCTGGTGCAGCTGGTCGTTGCCTAAGTTAAAAAAATAGCAACCATATGCTGGACCAAGGCTGGCAAAGCGCCTCCCAGTCCCCCCTCCCAACACACCTGTCTTATGTACACCCTCTCTATTTGCCCCTTGCCACACCCACATGACATGGCCCACTTCACATGTCATATTAAAATAACTCTCAATTTCTAATCCTGATAGTATTCAACAATGAGTGCGTAATCTTACATACTATTGTATATTTCCTATGTAGGTGTGCGTCTACTAGATGGACCTATGACAGATAGTCTAGAGGCTACAGCTTTTAATAAACACATGTCAGTGAATGATATCTACAGTTGCAGGTAAGAATTGAAGCACTGGCATAAAGTATTGAGACAAATAAAGCTGACACACAAGAGGAATGGTATGAGTTCTATAAAGGAGATCCCAAGACTTGATATATATAAGGATTGTCATTTTTCGCCTTATTTGCATGATTGTTATCGGCAAAGGAAAAATGCCGAAAACTTTTGGTTTGATACATATTATTGGCCTTAACTCAAGAACCGCAAGACCTCAAGAAATATGTCGTCACCCTACTACGATAATTGCCTAAGTCATATTTTATAATTTTGAGAACAAAGTACAAAATGTGGTTCAAGTATGCATCAGTTTTGTAATCACCCTGATTATTTCGTATTATTCCCTTTAATTTGTATCATTATCATTACGATTTGACTACACACACAAAATGTCAATCTTGGTAACGTAATTGTGAAGAAGTTAAATTTATTCTTAATTCAACGAGGGCAGTATCAAACAAATATATAAGAATTTAAGTTAAATAAATATTACCCCAAAAATATATATAAAATATACTATTATATGTATATATTTTTTCAGTTGGGGACCTGATGATGATGGCAAGACTATTGATGGACCACACCCACTGGCACAGGTAAGGATATATTGAAAGTGTGACAAAATCATGCACAGCTGTTGGATAAAGGCATGTATTTTGGTAGTGTGGTAGCTAAGGTTATCAGGAGAGTATACCTATTATAAATCAAGCAAGAATGATTACCAGGATCAAAGAGGGCTTGTGCTAGGGTGCAAATATAGTGATATAGCTACATTTGTACTTAAATGTCATGTGACTTTTCTCCTTTGAAAAGCCAAGAAGCAGATTTCAAATACCAGTCAAAGTAAGAGAAATAAAGATAGAATATATACTTCTGAGCTGACAGAACACATTGGGTGACTGCAACCAAGTAGGCGGCACAGAGGCTCTTTATACCTAAAAAAGCGCAGTGATTTATAGTGCGTTACGCACAGGCACAATGCCTAGACGTTGATCAATAAGCCTCAGCAAACTTTACAGGTTGTCGCTGACCACTACGGCCCCACATCATTCCATAAACCATTTATCAACAATTCAGGGACTTTGCTACTACATGTTCGCACACCCTATACATTTCACAAATAACCTTCGCAACCAGGATAATCTCCCCGAGTTTCGTACGGGTTACAACGAGACAATTAGCAGTAAGTTCCTTGTCCAGGGGAATTTCAAACTAACTCAATTTTTCCACGAGAGCATACAAGGCACCGCCAGGGTTCAAACCCGCAACCTCTCGCACCATAGTCGAACGCCTTATCGATCGAGCTAACTTGCCTTGACCTAGTGCCTCTCCCCACCCAGGTGTGCAAATGGGTACCGGCTTTATTCATTATTATGTTTTGATGAATCTATGTGTTTGAAAATATTGGATCCAAAACATAATAATGATAAAATTGGATGCTTTACGCCCAATATTTATTGGTCTCGCTATGAGTTTTAAAATTTTTAAAATATTTTTAAAACTCGTAGCTTGACCAATAAATATGGGCTCAATCGATCTAATTTTATATCAATGCCTGGAAGGTAACAGACTCGCTGTGGAGGAGGTGTAGCGACCCCACCCCTGTCTTTGATCTTTTCCAAATAAATAACCAGAGTCCTATCTAAGGGAATGCAAATGTTGCATGCGCACCGGGGTTCTATATATATCTAAAACATCATTGCAAAATCATCCTATTTGGGAGATATTCTTGCCACTGCACACCACAGGGATTAAGGTTTTCGGGTATGCCCTTGTGATGTTTGAACTTTTTATTTTTGGGAGATATGGGTTTATGTAAAGCTTTGTGACCACAGGTTAAATAAGCTGTAACATTCTTCAAAACTGGAGAAAAAAATACTGCCAGTACAATTATATTGACATAATTACATGAACATTATTCACTCATTATTCAATGAAATAAACATAGCACAGCTGGTATTGATGTGGACATTAATAAATTGTTGTCAAGGATTCAATACCAGCTGAAGCCATTACCCATATAATGTGGCAATTAATTACTATAATTTATGGAGTAAAATATAAACATACATTGGGGCAAAATGTTGTGTACATTTTCTTGTATATAGTGGTATTTTTTATATTTATGAAAATTGTTTAGGGCTGATAGTGAAAAATTGTGGATTTGAATTTACTTATCCAATCGTTTTCCGGTCTCCTCAACATTTTGGAGTAGATGTGGTACTTAAAATTCCAAGGACCTTATTATATAACATATGTCATGTTTTCTTGATTTTTTTTTCTAAAAATTCTAAATTATTTAAATTCAAGAATTATATGGAACTACTCTACCAATTGTAACAAACTAGGTGTCATATAAAAAAGGTTATTATTTTTAGCGCCAAATCAATATTTTATTTTGTTTTATTTTATTTATTTTATTTATTTTATTTATTTTATTTATTTTATTTATTTTATTTATTTTATTTATTTTATTTATTTTATTTATTTTATTTATTTTTTTATTTTATTTATTTTATTTATTTTATTTATTTTATTTATTTTATTTATTTTATTTATTTTATTTATTTTATTTATATTTTATAAGTTCCTATTTTGCTACCACTGTTTTTCAGGGGTCAAAATAAAATACATCAAAATCCTTTTAAAACAAGTACATTAAAATAAAAATATGAGAAATACAGAGTTGCACATACAATATACTTATATTTAAAAAAAATCAACACTACAATTAATGTTGAGAAAAAAATTGTGAAAAGATTGGCTGTGAAAAAACGTCAAAGTCACATTTAGAAATTGTCTGAACTGTATATACACTATTAATAATATTGGAGTAGGTCATGTGAAATCATTCCATATCTGATGATTGCTATCAATTTGTTTTGTGGAAAAAGAATTCTTTGCGTGGTTAGGGTTGGTAGGTCTCAAAATTTGTTGTTATTTTAGTGATATATTTTGTGTGCAAAAACAAGACCTGAAAACAATAAAACACCCGTCCATCACTGTCTGGGACACCATTACTGGGTCATCAATGACAAAATCAAGGTACTTTTGGGAAAATGTCTACAAACAATCGATCCATGAACGATGCAGATGTTGATTTTGCTTTAAAATATGCAGTTTTATGCATATGGATGTGAAAAAATAATCTCCTTTTTTTGCTCCCAGAGCAGGGATGTAGCTACAGTGGGCGGCACCACTCACTTTTGGAGCCCACCAATCAGAGGCCAAAATTGCACAATTTTATTGGATTAATGAAGAATTTGTTCCATTTTGGCAAAAAATTGCCAAATATGCAAGATTTTCATTAAATTCCACCCACCACTAAAACTATCCTAGCTACAACCCTGTCCCAGAGGCTTCAAAATTGTTTGAGTTGAGTTCTTGAGCTACTGTTGGTCAGGAAACCATAATCAAACAATTATTTTTCCACAATATAAGATGTACATTTATGCCATTGCTCAATGAAAATGAATATAATAATATTATATCATCTTATAATTTTTTCTGTTCAACTCACACAGGCTGCTTTGAAACACGGTGTTCTGGCTGGACGTCGGGGTCGAGGGAGCTTGTTTGTCGTTGCAAGCGGTAACGGCGGGCGTAATGATGACAACTGTAATTATGATGGATATGCTAATTCTATGTATACTATCACTATAGGTAAGGTTCTGTAGGAATAACTGGTCACAGCAGCTGAAGTAGTAACCCATCATGCTTTGCAGTACCATAATAGAACTGCACATGCCATCGAAAATGTACACAAAATCCCTCACTTCAACTTCCAATATTACTCACTTTAATTAGAGGGTGCTTAGACTTTTGTTTGAAAAAATATGACCCCTAAAGTATTGTGAAACTGTATATAGCTCTCAATATCTAAGCAATTCTTACTTTTATTTTGTATACAATCATGTGCTATAGAGCAGTGCATGATGGGATACTCCTGTAGCTGCAGTGAGCTGGGTGATAATAGAGAGATTGCGAAATTTACGTGAAACGTGACTCGGGAACGCGAATGTAAGCTACATTAGTCGAAAATCGTTATTATGCCCTCTAGAGGGTGAAATCTATTGTGAATTGGTCACTCGTGGAATTACCGTAAGGCGATTACGTTGCGGTTGATAGCAAAAAATGACGTTCCAAAATGACAAAAAAACGCATTATAAAATGCAGAACAATTTTATGTTTATCATGTTATGAAACGAATCAAAGTATCCTAATAGAACAAGTAGAGTCCGACATGTAATAAAATCCATTTTGGAGGTTAAAATTTGATCTCGTATAGACAAGAAGAAGTGAACAAATTTCGATTTTTTTCGACGCAAATTCGAACGGGCAGATTGCCTATTTATTTGTGTGTGGAAAATGCCATCCAAAAATCAGCTTGCGAAGAGGCGTTTTAGGCAAGATTGTGTCGTGTCACGGCATAAATGCGTATATAATTGTCTGTTTGGGACGGGAACAGAAGTTCGTGTAACGCTATTTTTCGCCTTGCTTTTTCGTTGTGCATTAAACAGCTGTCAAAGTGTTTTGCTTATGGATACTATTCAGCAAACTCCAAAATGTTTTTAAAACATGATAATGCATGTGTTTTTGGTTTTAGTTAAAACGTATTGATAACATATCGATGTATGTTCATATAAAAATCATGAAAACTCGTGTTATACTGAAAAAATAATACAACAACATTTTAAGCCAAAATTCGAAATGCTATAGTAAAATATCATTTGGCAAACATATATAAGTGTCTATTGTGTTACAACGTTTATCAGCTAGTTTTTTTAATGTTATTAAAACTTTTAATGCCCTTGACCCTCACATAACCTTTAACCCGACATTTAACGTTTTCTGTAATATATTTGTGTTTGCTGGGTAGTAATCGAACTAGGCATATTAGATTATCTATTTTCATTTTGCTTTAGAAAGTAAACAGGGTATTATTTATATGATAATGGAGTTTGTTTCTTATTATTCGAATAATATACACCAAGACTTCCTAGGCATCCAACACCAAACTCTGTTTAGATTATTTAGACAAATAGCATACACGTGTGAACATAGGCCTATACTCATTTTCCAATAGCCCGCAAAACTCAAATATCGCTAATCTGGACTGAATGCTTAGAGCATTATAGATACAGCCAGTCGATTTGCATATCAATACCGAGGAAAGTAGTTCGATGAAAGAAGATGATCTTCTCTGGTTCGATGCACCCAAGGTGAATCAATGGGTGCTTCCTATTACCTTTATTTGTCTCAGCATAGCGCCATCATGATTGCAATTGCGTTTACACGTAGTCTTGGTTCAGACTCTATGCGGCTATCACGAACATACTAGGAACTACGAGCGTTAGGACCGACACAAACTGGCTGTGTAGGAGGCTAGTTTGAAGGTGAACGGGACTATGACGTTCTACCGCAAAATGCAGAAATCCGTAACCTGTATGGCGTTTGCAGTGAACGCCTCTCCGCAATCTCTCTATTATGAGAGGGTTTTACCCAAACCTCCAAGTTTGCCTTATCTGAATGCTTGTTTTGATTGCAACTTACAAAGTGAGGTGCAAATTGAGATACGACTGTTGAAATTGTGGGATAGGCTTTTACGACGGGAATTCATAGCAATTAGTGGGTTTTTAGCGGGTTTGCCGTTGAACTTTTGAAATGATAAGCAACTGTTGAAATGATAAGCCTTCTGCACCTCATGCTATCATTTACAAACAACATTGGGTTATGCCAGTTGTAAACCATACACCCCTATGGAAGACATGACCTTAATCTCCCACACATGGAGTGGGAATTTCATAATATGGTGTTACCTAAATGGGTGACTTCATTTGAAATCTACACCCCTTGTGTGTGAGATAAACTCTAACACCCATAGATACCACAAAATACCACAAGGCCCTGTTTGAAAAGCAGTACTTGTCACTGAAGCAGTATAACCCTCAATAAAGAAAGAATAGATAAATAAAACCACTGCGCATGTGTGAATCCCAGAGTCTGCGATGATGCAATCAGGCTAATATTAACTGCTATATGTTCACGGAATCGCTGCCCGGGGCAGCGTAACCCGTGTGGCTAAGGTTGAATCCCGGGGGTGCCAACTGATTTCTTTGTTCATCTTCTCTCCTTTTTTGTTTCTTCTTTACCTTCCGATAGCAAAAAGCAGGGTTGGGTGTTAGGGTTAAGGTAATGTTTTCCACAGGGGATGTATAGATTTTGGAATAGTCCATTTTGAGGCATGTTTATGCCTCATATCAACATTTTGTGTGTCTTATTTCGTCATATGGGTGGATTTGTTCAGTGTCTGTCTGCCTCTTCAAGTCAGTTGATGAAATATCATGTAAACGCAACAAACCTGGAACTTTGAAAGGTGTTACAGCATGATGTGTCCTAGTACTTCACACTCGGCATTGAGGTCAACTTGCGCTGGCCTTTGGGGCTTGGCAGCATATCGACCCGTGGCGCGCTTTGAGGAATCTGAGTATTCAGAAAGCGTGGATAAATGCCGTTTTATTTTATTATTATTATTATCTACTATAGTGTATCAACTGGGCATGATAAAAGATGTCAACAGTTTTCAATTTTGTTCATTATCCATTCACACTTCAAAATGCTCATATTCTTTTAGTTGCCTACATTTAAGTAGAGCAAAGAAATAGAAGCCGTATTCTTTATTTATGGTAAAAATGATTTGAACTATTTCTACCTCCAAGAAAAGTTTATGTGGTGTGTGTACAACACTATTTAGATGGAAATTAATTTTTGAGAAATAGAATTATGTTTTCATAATATCAGAGACCAATGTTGTTATTTTTGTTACTACTATTGTGACTCTACAATGCAACTTGTGTATTGTATATGAATTTATAAATGTTATGTAATTATGATTGTGCCATGTCATGTGACTCCTATGTGGATTAATTCAATAAAATACTAAAGGGGGAAGCAAAGTATGCTCCACCCCATTAAAATTGGACTTCCGATAACAAACTTAAGTGCTTTTCTAACTTTAAAAGCAACATAATTTAATATAAGAATTTTTACATGTACTTCTTTTTATCAGTAACTTAAAATCAATATTATCAAATATTATCAAGAGAAATTCACCTTTGTTCATCCTGTATCAGGTGCCGTTGACGAGAGAGGCCAAATGCCATATTATGCTGAGGAGTGTGCCTCAATGCTAGCGGTCACATTCAGCAGTGGCTCCGTGGGAAAACGCAATATTGTAAGTCTTCAGTTTTAAATAATTTGTTGTGAACATTACATGCTTACTTTATTCAGGTAATTCAGCAAAACACATCATGGGCAGAGTGCAAGACCGTCGTTAAGTGTTGTAGAATGTAATAGCTGCCTTATGTGTGACGTGTCATGTCAAAAGGAGACACTTTTGGGCAGGTTATCAATTTTGAGATTTTTACATATCTTAAATATAGATACATTTTGCTCCAGAATGCTGTTTTTTCCAATGAAATCGGACATTCCTAAGCGAAGATATTGAGTTAATAAGTTATGGTATTATAAAATTGGAAATTGAGATATCGGCCTTTAAAAGTATTATTGACAATGTTGAGAGTAGGAATTACCTTGAAAAATGTCTCAAAAAATACAAGAAGCCAGTTATATTCCGCTCTGAAACTATCAGACAATATTCTAAACATTAATAACATCACAAATTCGCAACAAACCCAAATTGTGAAAAAAAAATCACCCCGGCAGATTTTTGGCTATTTCTCCATTTACGATCCTGCCCAAAAGTCTCTCCTTTTGACATGACACGTCACATATTTCCAAGTATAATGGCTTGAAGGCAAAACACATACATTATGTAAAACACCTATTGTTTTGCAGCACATGACATGTTCTGTATCACTTTTTCCTGATGGCCACAAAGCTAACCCAAGGTATCACCTTTACATGTAAAGTTTTTTCATCTTATAAAAAATATGATACAGGACATTGTGTATTAAATCCATATTATAACATTTGCTGAGGAGAACGCCCTCAAAAAAATTTAAATTCTGGTTTTTACACGATTGTAATCTACTTTAATCAATAAAGATACTCTGCAAAAATCAAGACTTTAGGTGGTGTAGTTTTGTCAAAATCCGAGATTTTGAATAAAACGCTGGAACCGGCGCTTTTATTATTACGATGGAAATATTAGTCGAACACGTATGCACAGTAATGCATTACACGGCGTATGGGATACACATACACACACACCCCGAGGATCGTACCATATTTTCGGCTCAAAATTAAAAGGGGACATATCTGACAGTAAAAGCTAACATTTTATGGAAAATAAATACCAGTCTATTTTTACAGAAATGTTATAATATGGCTTTAATATACAATGGCATCCACGCGGTTTGGTGCTGCACTTATACTAGTTACTGGTTGACTGGCACATGCTGGGGTGCATTTACGCGTGCGTAACTTGGGATGTGTGCAGTAACAAAAACAGAATAATTTTCACCTATTATAAGCCAAACAAACTTAAAGACATATTGTAACATTTGCCTTGGAGGACGCCCTCAATATTTTTCAAAATTCTGTTTAATACACAGCTGTAATGTACTTAATTAAACTAACATACCCTGCAAAATCAAGACTTTAGGTGCTGTAGTTAAACGTCTGAACTAGACGGTTTATTATTACAATAAATATTAGTCAAACATGTACGCGGTTCATAACACAGTACGTACATGGCGTGCGGGTCGGTCATGCACACATCAAAGGACCGTACCATAGCACGACCAATGGAGTGACACACGTTGGCGACATCGCCGCTGGTATTCAATTCAAATTTTCTTTGCTTTACCTCAGGGACATATCTGTGTTATTCCTTCATTTAATTCTAAACAAAATTAGGGTTAGGGTTACGGTTAGGGTTAGTTTAGGGTTAGGATTAGGGTTAGGGTTAGGGTTAGGGTTAGGGTTAGGGTTAGAGTTAGGATTAGATTACACGAAATAATTACATGAAGGATCGACCCATATCTGACAGTAAAAGCTAACATTTTATGAAAGGAAATACTAATCTATTTTTATGGAAATGTTACAATATGGCTTTAAGTTTGTGTTATTGATGAAAAGGAGGTAAATTTATTGAAATGCTGTAAGTTGCAGGTATTTACAGTCTTACTTTTCACTTATCAATACAGGTAACTACAGATTGGACTCTAGACTCCGGCACAGGATGTACAACAACTCATACAGGCACCTCTGCTGCTGCTCCACTAGCTGCTGGAATGATAGCGTTGATGTTGGAGGCAAAAGAATGTCTGTCATGGAGAGATGTGCAACATATTATTGTATATACATCAGTCAAGGTACGATGCAAAACTTGCTGGATGTTTGGATGTGATTAAAAAAGAACAAAAGCGGAGTGGTTTATAGTGCCCTATGCACAGGCACAAGGCCTAGACATTAATCCGCGAGCCTCAGTACACTTTACAGGTTTTCGCTGACCACTAGGCCAAAAAAAAGTTGTTTGTTTGTCCTCGATCTCCCACTCGTCAGATTAAAAATTTCTGGATTTGGAGTATCCCGGGACCCAGGGGCGTAGCCAGCTTTTTTGGTCGGGGGGCAAAATTAAATTTCGGGGGCACAGAAGAAAAAAATTACAGTTGCATAATACAATACATAGAGACTGTATGTCTTCCAGCTTCCAAAATAGGCTTTATTTGGGACAAATTTTACACTATTTTCGCCCATTATCAGGATGTAAAGGGCTTTATCTTTACAATGTGCGCTATTTTGGCCCATGATCGGGCTGAATTGTGGTAGAAAAGGGGCTAACAGATGAACATAAATTCCACCCATTGTACCGTTGTGTATAGTTAGTGTATTTATGTTCACAGTAGAGCTGCTTTATTTTCACACGAGAAATGATACAACCTTTCCATGTACGTCCTGACATTTCTAAGCCACAGAGACTTTTGTGAGACTTGTTTTGTCTTGTTCAGTAGGTGTTGGATGGATGATGTAAGATGTTCTTGAATACACATTTACTGCCCATTGAGTTTTAATTCTTTTTCTCATTTCTCATGCTAACTTTACTGTAATAGGTCTGCCATGCCTGTGTGAGCTTGCCAGGCATGTGTTTGCCTACCTGTGGTTTACCAATGTGCTATTGATTGGCCAATATCAACATTATTTTCAATCTTAATGCTCTGTGTGCTGGCCACTGGCTTCAACAAAACAGTCCAAGTTTGATTCATTTGTTCTTCATTAGTTAATGAAGATAGAATGAAGTGACATACCCATTTTTGTCACCAGGACATGTTTTATGCAACACAGTACTAATCTACATCAAATACAGAGATTTACATGGTGTGTACAGCTAAGGTCATAGTCTTTTTACTATGCAAGTTTGCAATGTGTGATTATAATATTACTGTCAATCAATAAAATTCTAAGCTATAGTACTTGAAGTACTAATGAGTCCCTATCATTAGCACTGATTCCCTATGTTTTCTTTCCCTGTAGGTCGATACCAAAGACGCCAAGTGGGATATCAATTCAGCTGGTTTCTATCATTCTCACAAGCATGGGTTTGGTTTACTCAACGCATGGAGACTTGTCAACGCAGCTAAAGTCTGGCATTCCGTACCTTGGTTGACATCATTTGTAACATCTACGATTAAAGTTAACTTGCCAATTCCTAGTGAACAGAGGACTGTGACAACAACATACACAGGTAAATATTACACCCATCGAATGTGTGTCATCGGCCCTCAGGCACACACATACAGGCATAGAGTTCTGCAGTAGCATGTTTTGTTGACATTTTTTACTGTTTACTTCACTTGACAGAACTAATCCCAACTCAAATACAAAGAATATCAGTTGGTAATCTTAATGTTATGCAATCAAGTTTACAACACTGTCAGTCTTACAAAAAGCAGAAAGTCACTGAGTCATGCCATTCAAGTACCAATATTGATTACCTCAAGTGGCCTGCTGCAAATGACCAGATATGACCTGTGTGATTTTCATGTTATTTTGTAATAACAAAACCATGTTTTCCTTGATTTTGGTATGAAATTGAGCAAATAGAATTCAATGTCTGATATTAGGTAAGTTTTATCTGTTTGGAATCTGTATTGACTATTCTGAGCGAATTAATGCAATGTAAACAAACCCACCCATGGCTCATGTGGACATTGTGTAGTGCTTTTCAGTACCCTGTTTTCCATGGGTGACTGTAGGAGCCCATGGATTCGATCCATGTAGGTAAATATAGTATTTCTTAATTATGGTCTGTACCCAGTGTCTTTGCGAGAATTAAGGGTTGTTCAGCATTTGAACTAAATTACATGCTCAAATTCAACACATTTTGTCCTGTGTATTTTGATACCTCATTGCCACGATGAGACCAAGTTATACCAATCTTAATGGGAAAAGAGAGCATTTCAAAAATGGCAAATTTAGGATATTTCCTCCTTCTGGGTGATTTTCACTTGCTGTTGGTGTGGGCTCATCACAGCATGGCAGATGATCACTCACTCGCCGTGCTCATAATTAGCATGTTTTGAGAGAAAAGTCTATGTAAATTTTGTCACTTTTGGAATTATCTTGTTTTTTCATTCAAATCGTGCCTATGTAAATTTTGTCACTTTTGAAATTATCTTGTTTTTGTCTCGCCTGATAAGGCAGGAGACTATATAATCACTTTTCCGTATGTGTGTATGTAGGGGTGGGGGTGCGTGCGTGTGGGGGTGTGTATGTGACAAATTTGGTTAAAGTTTTGGTTAAAGTTTGCCTTCCGCCTATTTTCTCGGAGACTAGGAGTCGCACATTCCTCAAACTTGGTGGGTGGGTGCACCTTGACCCGAGACAGAACCAGTTTGTATTGGTTAGTGGTTCAAGGTCACTGAGGTCATCCAGGGGTCATCTTAGGTCAAATTAGTAAAAACTGTCGTATGGGTATGAAACCTGGTGGATACAGTCAACATTTAAAGCCAAATTTTTGGAAGGTCATTTCGAGGTCACCAGAGGTCATCTGAGGTCAAATTAGTAAAAACTGTCGTATGGGCATGAAACTTGGTGGGTACAGTCAACATTTAAAGCCACATTTTTGGAAGGTCATTTCGAGGTCACCAGAGGTCATCCGAGGTCAAATTAGTAAAAACTGTTGTATGGGCATGAAACTTGGTAGGTACAGTCAACATTTAAAGCCAAATTTTGGAAGGTCATTTTGAGGTCACCAGGGGTCATCTGAGGTCAAATTAGTAAAAATTGTATGGGCATGACACTTGGTGGGTACAGTCAACATTTAAAGCCAAATTTTTGGAGGGTCATTTCGAGGTCACCAGAGGTCATCTGAGGTCAAATTAGTCAAAACTGTCGTATGGGCATGAAACTTGGTGGGTACAGTCAACATTTAAAGCCAAATTTTTGGAAGGTCATTTCGAGGTCACCAGAGGTCAAATTAGTAATAACTGTCATATGGGCATGAAACTTGGTGGGTACAGTCAACATTTAAAGCCAAATTTTTGGAAGATCATTTCGGGGTCACCAGGGTCATCCGAGGTCAAATTAGTAAAACTGTCGTATGGGCATGAAACTTGGTGGGTACAGTCAACATTTCAAGCCAAATTTTTGGAAGATCATTTCGGGGTCACCAGGGGTCATCTGAGGTCAAATTAGTAAAAACTGTCGTATGGGCATGAAACTTGGTGGGTACAGGCAACATTTAAAGCCAAATTTTTGGAGATCATTTCGGGATCACCAGGGGTCATCTGAGGTCAAATGAGTAAAAACTGTCGTATTGCCATGAAACTTTGTTGGCAACATTTAGAGCCAAATTTTTGGAAGGTCATTTCGGGTTCACCATGGGGTTGTTGCAGGTTCATTTACTTCTATCAAAAGTAATCGCGAAAGCAGGCGGTTGCGAAATTCATTTACTTCTACTGAAAGTAATCGCGAAAGCATGCGGTTGCAAAAGCAGGCGAGACTCGTGGTTCGAGAACCGCCTTGTTTCATTCAAATCGTGCCTAGGCGTGTTATCGACACATGATTTCTAATTCGACACTTGGTCGAGGAAAAAAATGACAATCGACACGTGTAGACAGATAAGCTTAAAATCACACCGATATGAGTTGATTGCCGACTTCCGGTGTAAACATACTTCCTGGTTCGTTCTTCTTCCGCATTCGGGTCAACTTCGGGAGGTAATTTTTGACTTTCCATTGAAAACATGATTCAGACAAAATTGCATGGAAATTTTCTTTTTGATATGTGTCGTAAAGTGTCGAAAAAGGACAATTTATGACATGTCGGATTTAGGGTATATCAACGATAATACGACACATACGACAGTTGATAACAGGCCTAATCGTGCCAAACGATGTATCAAAATATGCGAAATAAAATTCTCCATCTATTGAAAACTTCATTTGGGTTTTACAACTTTTACAACAGATATAGCTTTTACATTAATATTAACCATGAAATATATTGTGCCATTTACAGCTTGAAGACTGCTTAAAAGGTTTCTTTCCAAACATTCTAATGAATTTCCTTGTTTTCTTTTGTCTTCCCAGTATCAAATAGCTCAGCACAAGAAGTAGAACTAGCTACACTAGAACATGTATTGATTACAGTAACATTAACACATCCATACCGAGGCAATCTACAGATCGAATTAGTGTGTCCTAGCGGGACAAAATCAATTATTGGTGCTAAAAGGAAAAGAGACAGGTAAGAGGTCATGTCTAAAGGTCAAAGGTCATGATGAATGGCTGGTGATATCTTGTATAAACAAAGTGATCATATAACACATTTTTTAAAACATTAAAATAGTGGCAAGTTTTGTGCTTTTTTCAATTTTGTTAATAGTAATGTTAAGATAGGTAGTTGTAGGTATAATGCATAATTTGTATTTTGACTTGTCAATTTCAGTTCCGGTGATGGCTTGAAAGGCTGGACCTTTTCTACCGTTAGATGTTGGGGAGAGGAACCTATTGGTGTGTGGCAGCTTCAGATCACTGATTACGGTAAGTCTGATTACCTAGAGCCCGAAGTTCTCCGTTTTACGAAAAACAGACAAATTTCACAGAATTCCAAGTAGAAAATGGAAAATGGAGTTTTGTAACAACAGGCAAAATGTAAGCTTATTGGGGTCTAATTTCCAATGTACA
Source organism: Amphiura filiformis (assembly GCF_039555335.1). NCBI lineage: Eukaryota > Metazoa > Echinodermata > Ophiuroidea > Amphilepidida > Amphiuridae > Amphiura > Amphiura filiformis. The sequence continues at coordinate 55,499,241 of NC_092641.1, read as the reverse complement.
TTCAACAGAATGCACAAACTAATTAAATATTTCACTGAAATTTACTTGAAATGAAATTTATCATTACTTGCCTTTAGGGGTCATATATGTGACACGAACAAGGGAAATGAGTCGGATGTCGCTAAAATTGATTTTGAGAGATTGGCAAAGAAAGCGTTAAAATTCTTTTGTTTTATATTGTTTTCAACGGTTGATAAATTGACATAACTTTGTAAAGAAAAGTTGTATCAACATTGGGTTTTCAGTTTCTGAAAGCTCTAAATGTCCTCTATAGACAAATATGTAAAACTTATTTTTAGACCATCCCAATTCCACATGGGTTACATGTCGTCGCCAGAGTGCTACACTATCGTAAGTGACATTTTTGGCCAAAATGAGATTTTTTGACGAATGATTGAAGGCCATATAAAAACGCACATTTTAAACCAGGTTTTAAGTTTCAAAATTGCTTAATTATTTTTTAATTAATAAAATAAAATATCGTAAGTGCAATGCTATTTTCATTAATGCATACAAGACTATCGTATGTGCCACTTACGATAGTCTTGCACGCTAATTTTGTTTTTCATTTGCTGCAAGACCATCGTATGTGCCACATACGCTACTTTATTGGGCCTAAACAACAAAATCATGGAATGCTACACCATCGTAAGTGCAAAACAGTCTCTAACACACCACTGGCTGTGACGCTGACGGCTTTATACGTTGTCACCATGCTGGCTAAGTTCATAGCTCCCATGACTGGTAATAGAGACTATAAATCCGGTGTTTTTAGTTTTAGATTCAGTAATAAATTTTAAGAGATAACATTACGGCAAAAGGTGTCTTGCTATTGTAAATATTATGTGCCAAAATAAATTAACACTTGTTAAGAAACATAAAATGACAAAATATTGGATATTTGAGCCGATATTACAAATATCCTATTTAGCAATGCATGCTACACTATCGTATGTGGCACATACGATAGTGTAGCACTTTGCACTTACTTCTATTTGAGTGCAACACTATCGTATGTGGCACATACGATAGTGTTGCACTCTACACTCATTTCTATTTGAGTGTAACACTATCGTATGTGGCACTTACGACATCTAAATCAGTAAACAATTCATCGATTTATTAACTTTAACACCATTTATATAGTTTATATTATTAAAATCAAATTGCTTTACATTCCCTGGTCATTTTATGGCTACTTGGAAACAAACGGCTATGCTAAACACAAAAATGCTCCTCCTGTAAAACTGTCCAAACTGCACTTACGATAGTGTAGCACTCTGCCGACGATGTGCAATGCCATGTTGGATCAGTGTTTCTAGATAGAAACATTGTTTACATAGTATAATTTTGCTTTCTATTAAGTGATTTTTAAGAAATCAGATGCCTTAGAGAGGGGGAATTTTTATGGTTATTTAAAAAAAATGGGAAACAACCCGGAATTTAACATTTACAAAATGGAGAATTTTGGTGTTTACGTTTACCCCTCCTGACGCAGTCCTTGTTTCAGTTAACTAGAAATTACCCTGGATAATGGGGGCGTTGCATTTTTCCAAAAGGGTGGGGGGTGTTTATTGGAAGTGAATTGTCAGTGAAAAAACTTAAAAATTGGGTTCAATTTCCCGATGATGCTCCTATAGAAAATAGGGATTTACGACTATACTAATGCCATTCCATGGCGCTGCCTACGGAAATTGAGTGGGTCGTGGTAAATACAACAAAATTACACCCGTAAGTGCATCATCAAGCAAGAATCTGGTGAAATTTTACCAGATGGAAGTTTGAGTCATAATAGGATTTGTCCATGCAATTTATTAGCGATCGTCACTGCATAACTGATGAAAATTTTAAGCTTACTTACACGATATGACATGGAAATGTTTGCATTTTTATCAGTTTTTAAGTTCACAGAAATATTGGAGGGGCGTTTATTAGATTATTAGAGGGGGAGCGTTTATTACAAACAATACGGTATCTGCTTCATTTTCTTGGTTACTTATGTACAAGAACTCAGTTGCGATTGTTTATTGTGCGATGTAAAGGGTGTGCGCTTCTATACAAATCATCGCGCATTTGTGAAAGATACCTTTTGATAAAGAAATGTCACATGGAAAATCAGTATTGATTGATTGATTGTTCTTGTTTATTTAGGTGCCGTTGGTGGTGGCGCCTTAGTTGATTGGAAACTTCATTTATATGGCTCAAGAATGACGTCAGCTGAAGTCCAAACTAGAAAAATGTAAGTACTTTTGTTTTTGCTTGAATATAGGTTTCTCAAATCATTGTGCATTCAAGGATATATGCCAATCCTATTATCAAATGGGCAAATCTGTAATGTTAATCTGTAATGCCAAGTTTACCAGCTTGTTTTCTCCTGATGTAGCAACAACATAAACTCCTACAAAAGTCTGATAGCACCTGGGGATCAATTTGCCTTAATATACTTGTTGTATTTTTATTTTTATCCATGTTGCTATACCATTTTTTACCTTGATGTGGCGGTGACGTCATTGTGCATTTCGCTAGCATTCGCTCAAATCGCTGGTGTACACACACACACACTACGATTAAAAGACAAGCATAGATAGATGCGTGCATGAAACAGCAGCCTCAACATAGCCTTCTTTGCTCTTGATGACCCTGACCCCATGAATAATACAAAATGAGTCTTTTGTCTGTAGCTATAACAATAATGTATTATTCAAAATAAAATTTGTGGTGAAGGAAAAGTCATCAAACTCCGGGCACAGAACGTTGGCATTTCATACAAGTCATTTATCCATTGTGCAGAATTGGATGAAATAGGGTTGTATTTGACGTCAAAACTTCACAGTCCATTGTTTTCTTTTGGTTGTGTATGAATATTTTTTATCATGTTGTTTATAATGTAAGTGATTTTACCAGAACATTGTTAATGCTAGCTTTCATACACAACCAGGATAGAATATCAGAATTTTGACCATTGTGCAAGGTTTTATATGCAATTGACAACTCAGGACTCAAAATGCAGGGGGGAGGGCAGGAAATCTGTCTCAACTTTCCTGAGGGCAAGTTACCCCTAATTTTGCAAAATTGCCTCAAAATTTGGCGAAAGGTACATACTATGACTGCTTTTTAATAAAATTATTTCAAAATAGGACTAGCAAGTATTTAAAGCCTTCCTTCAAGTGTACATGTAATTTTTATTTGGGGGGAGGGGGGGAGTTGTCAAGTGCTGAATTTCCAGTTCTGATGGGCAGCAAAGATACACTGCTGTATATGCATGGGAAAGTTCAGGAATGTTAGAATGCTGTCCTCAAAATATCTTTGGATCTGCAGAATATAAATCAGGATTAAAGAAATTGATCTTTATTGATGTCATACTCTTCCTTGACAATGAGACCTGCAAATCCTGGCTTAGCAGTGACTGGATCAGAATAATACACTAGTCATAAAATATGGCACATAATACAAGATATATTAGCATGAATAAACATTAAAACAAGCAAACAATGAAAATGAAGGAAAAAAGTGTTGGCTTATTCCTGGTAAGACTGCTGCATTCTCTCTGTCGCAAAGTTTCCAAAAATGCACAGAAAATCGCATGAATAATCATTAGGGTGGTTCTTATTTTACAAAAGTCTGAAATTCCATGCTCCTACCCCTTAGAATGGTTCAGTTGGATGAAAAACTTATTCTGTAAAATTTTCAGGAAGATCGGACAATATTTACTGGTAGCCCAAGAGCCTCCAATATGATGACCCTGTCGTGATTATTGGTCATCGGACATTTTTGAGCAATTTTAGGGGAGTATATTTTCAAAATAGAGTGTCTCTTGATACCCAATCTTTGTAATTGCATTAACAGTAACTAGTTTAACATGTGTATAACAAAAGATGTCTTGTATTCACTTCCATTGATTTTTTAAACTCAACTAAATATGGTAGTTTGTGCCGTGAGTACTCCTAAATTCGGTCAACAGCCATTTTCGAGCAACTTTATAAGGGGTTTATTTTCAAAATAGATTGTCTCTTGACACTGAATCTTTGTAATTGCATTAACACCAACTACTTTAACATATATATATAACAAAAGATGTCTTGTAATCATTTGCATTGTTGTTTTAAACGCAACCAAATAGCAGTTATGTGCCGTGAGAACCTAAATACGGACTTGTCGTCAGCCATATTCAAGGGGGTCTATTTTCCCAACAGGGTGTCTCTTGATACTCAATCTTTGTAATTGTATTAACAGTAACTAGTTAAACATATCTATAACAAAGGCTGTCTTGTATTTACTTCCAATGTTGTTTTAAACTCAACCAGATATGGCAACTTGTGCCGTGAGTACTCCTAATGGTCGTCAGCCATTTTAAAGCAATTTATGGGGGATTTTCCCAATAGAGTATCCATTGATACTCAATCTCTGCAGTTGCATTAAAAGCAACTGAACTAGTTTAACATAACAAAAACTGTTCTGTATTCACATTCATTGTTCTAACCCAAATAACATAGTCTGTGCTGACTGTCAGACTGGGAATAGTTAATTTTATAATTTGCTGCAATTTATAAAAAGGATGTTGACTTTCTCATGGCTGTCAGGAAACTGGTGATGCTCAGATACATGTACAACTTGAAAAGGAACTGCAACTGGTATGGTCTTCATCATGTTGAACTCCTGCACCAGTGCCACTTCATGCTCTGCATTAACGTCTATCAACTCTAGTTAATGTTTGTAATGATTTCCACCCCCTCAAGAAAGTCATCACCATGATCACGGCTGGTCCAAGTTTCTGGATCCATAAAGTCAGCTGATAATACCCAACTTCTCCAAGAGTCTTCTGGTATTCTGTGTGACAAAGTCTTCCAGTCGACTATCTGAAATTAGGCGTGCAGCAACTTTGATGCGCTTGAGCGTTTCATTCTCACCCTCCCCATTTTGCATTAATTTTACCATTTCACATTTTGTGGCCACTTGAGCGATGGGATCGAAGAACCAAGGCTGCTCTAGAAAGATACCACAGGTGGAGACTTGGCAGATGTTGCCTATAGAGACATTTGCAGGCTGTCTTGTTGCTGTTAATGCCAATTACAAAGAGATTGAAGAATTAAGAGATCCACTCTATTTTGGAAATAGACCGGGCCCCCTAAATAAAATTGTTCGAAAATGGCTGACGACCATGTAATCACAGCATACACAAACTACCTTATCTGGTTGAGAATAAAACAATGAAAGTGAATACAGGACATCTTTTGTTATATACATGTTAAGTTATTTGCTGTTAATGCAATTACAAAGATTGAGTATCAAGAGGCACTCTATTTTGAAAATAGGCCCCCTTATAGTTGCTCGAAAATGGCTGACAACCGGCCATATTTTAATACTCACAGCACAAACTACCATATCTGGTTGAGAATAAAACAACAATGGAAGTGAATACAAGACATCTTTTGCTATCTTGATATGTTTACTGTTTGCTGTTAATGCAATTACAAAGATTCAGTATCAAGAGACACTCTATTTTGAAAATAAACCCCTTATAAAAGTTGCTCGAAAATGGCTGTTGACCGGTATTTAGGAGTACTCACGGCACAAACTACCATATTTAGTTGAGTTTAAAAATCAATGGAAGTGAATACAAGACATCTTTTGTTATACACATGTTAAACTAGTTACTGTTAATGCAATTACAAAGATTGAGTATCAAGAGACACTCTATTTTTTATATTAGACCCCTTACAAATGCTTGAAAATGGCAGAGGACCGGTATTTAGGAGTATTCGCATACTAAGTGCCATATCTGGTTGAGTTTAAAACAACAATGGAAGTAAATACAAGGCACCTTTTGTTATATACATGTTAAACTAGTTACTGTTAATGCATTTAGAAAGATTGAATATCAAGAGACACTCTATTTTGAAAATATACTCCCCTAAAATTGCTCCAAAATGTCCGATGACCAATAATCACGACAGGGGTCACCATATTGGAGGCTCTTGGGCTACCAGTAAATATTGTCCGATCTTCCTGAAAATTTTACAGAATACGTTTTTCATCCAACTGAACCATTCTAAGGGGTAGGAGCATGGAATTTCAGACTTTTGTAAAATAAGAACCACCCTAATAATCATATTATTATATGTGGAATTGGATTCGATAATATTTCTATTGCAGTTTAACATGTATCATTGTACATAGCAAAATGGAAACACTCATAACAACTGGTGTATGCACTATCATAGAATATTGCCTACTGTCCATTCCAGAAAAATACAGCACTAATTTTTTGGGATAAAAAGAATATTATCAACTTCCTGCAAATGAAACACAGCTCAAACTTAATTATTCCAGTGCTAACTGGAAATAAAAGTTAAATTTCACTATTTGGCCAAATTTATGAATTAAGGGCCAAAAAGGTGCATTAAGGGTGTTTTTCACATGCTGTGACAATCAAGTTTTAAGACTGACTTGTACAAAGTCTAATTTCAATTTATGCATTCTCATTTTGGAAAAGACATGTTTCATTCTTGTAACCACAAAAAAGCATATACTCAATATTTTGAATGCTTAGACTCGCTCCAAGTCTTTGATTTTTGTGACTCGATTGTCAGGAAACATTCCAAAAATGCATGTTTTTGGCTCTTTTTTTTCAAGAAATTAGTAAAATAGTGAAGCATTTTATTTTATCTCCGGTTAGTACTACATGAATTATTAGTATTGAGCTATGTTTCATTTATCAGAACTTGATAATATATTTTTAATCCCAAAAAATGAGTGCTGTATTTTTCTGGAATGGGGAGTAGTGTGAATTGTCTGTTTTAAATTCCAGAGGCTCATTTGACCTTATCGGTCATACACAAAAACACAATATGTGATAAATCATCTGCAACAAAATTTCAGAATGAAAGCAACTATTCACCGATTTCAGTTTGAAAGAATCAATTAAATCCTAGGTAGTGTGTTGTAGTGTACCCTATTCAAGCTGATTATCATCCCAGGTGCTTAATGCTCTGCGTGCTATCCATATGCTTCAACGGAAAAAATTCAAGTTTTGAAATATTTTCTCAAAATATCAAGAGCTATCTTAAGAACTACTGAACCAATACTAGGCTTGTGTGTACTCATTTTAATGCAATTTTCATGCTGATTCCAAATATGGTCAGGAAAATTTACATTTCTGAAATTTTTGAATTTTTATGACATTTTTGAAACATGTCGTCTGCAGTCGACACCCGTGTGAAGAGAGTTAAAGTCAGTCATTTTTGAGGGGTATTATGTTGCTTGAGGTTTCCAGTGGTATAAAAATCACAACTTTTTTTTCCAGTGGTATAAAAATCACAACTCTTTATACCAGTTTTTTGCCTGAGGTTTCCAGTGCTATAAAATCACATTTTATTTTTGTTGAGAAAAGCTAGGATGAAGCTGTGGATCAGAAAATAGGCTACACCACCATTTAAAATCCACACTCCCCTGGAAGATTTAGCTAAAGTCGACTACAGTGAGAGTATGAGTTTCGAATAGAATAAACAATTTGGGTAACTTCTATTTGAAATACTCACTCTAGCTGTGGAAGATATAGGTACTTGGCACCCCCGGGGATTCAAACCTTAGACCCAGTGGGTGCCACGCACAAGATCATCGACTTGTAGCTACGGGGGTTTGGCTTGCCCGGCCAATTCCCTGGGTATATATGACTTAGGCTGATTGCGTCATGCCCGACACGTTGAATGTATGCATGCGCAGTGATTTTCTTTGTAAGATTTTGCCCTGTTGGAGTTGAGCATGCCTCAATAAAGGAAAATACAGGCCTACAAACCACACTCAACTTGTGGGTTTGGCTTGCCCGGCCAGCGATTCCCTGGGTATATATGACTTCATCTGATTGCATCATGACCGACACGTGCAATGCATGCATGCGCAGTGATTCTCCTTGTAAAGATTTTGTAAGATTTTACCCCGTTAGGGTTAATCTTCCACACAGGGAGTATGAATTTCAAATGGGATTACCTGAATAGTTAATTGACCCATTTGAAATCTACTCCCCTGTGTGGGAGATTCAGATCATGTCTTCCATAGGGGTGTGGATTTCATCTGGAATAGCCTAATAGGTGACCTAACAAAAAGTACAATTTTGTGATGGCTGTATTTTTGTGCTTTTGTTAAAAAATACAATAATTTACAGTAACAATGGCAGTATGAAAATGAGGATTTCAAGGGCCATCAAATTTGGCAAGAGCCAGTGACCCGGCCAATATTGATCGGTCAGTTGATAGACTCTGTAGTGGAAAAAGTGACAAATAAATATAGTTTGACATCCACAACAATATAAATTTTAAATTCAAATTAACAAATAAATATTACTTGCATGATGACATCTATGACAATATATTCTATGGTAGTTTAAAATGAAAATGGTAAATATATATAGCTTGCCATCCATGACAATATACAAAGTTTGAAATGAAAAAAAAAAGACAAATATAATATGACCCAATTTGGTCTACTCAGGGTAAAGTCAGAAATTTTGAAAATTGAGTTACTACTATTTAATACTAACTTGCTCAGTACCTTTAGCTACAATTACTGTAAATACTGATGCTGAATCCCCAGTTGTCTTGAGAACTTGCAAAGTTGTGAACCTTTTATTTGTCCATTTTCTTAATATGTTTTTTATTATTTTTTTCTCCTCACTTTTTGCCTATATATTGCTTCTATTCATTTATCAAATAATTTTCATTTTTGAAATTCACGATATAATACAAATTTTATGACAAATAATTAAAATTTGACATTTTTCACATTTTTGATATATAACAGTCCTCGAAGTAAATTTTATAAATCTAATGATATATTCTTAAAGTGTATGTAGCTGGGAGGAAAAGCAGACAATCAATTGAAATTTTTGACCTTTCATATTGAAGATATGGATTTTTTTCCCAAAAAGACATAATTGATCGTCGGCTTTTCATCCCACCTACATACACTTTAATTATAAATCATCAGATTTATAAAGTTTACATTGTACTTCGAGTACTGTTAAATATCAAAAATATCAATTTGTAATCATTTGCCATAAAATGTGTATTACATTGCGAATTTCAAAAAATCAAAATTATTTAGCGTACATGTAAGACCAGATCTATATGTGGCCAGACAGCTACAGCAATATTCACCTCTGAAATTAAAAAATAAATATCTCTACATGTACAAATAACTTTTGTTTGAGCTCTTGCACTACAATATATAGCTACGTCATACGAAATTACACAGGTTAATTATTCATCCAGCTGTTAAGGCTTATTGGATGGATCACTGTAATTATTACACCAATGGCAATTTTTTAATTTTTGGTTGATCAATATTAAAATAATTATAAATTTATATTACATTTTTTCATCACCATGATTAAATTGTAGTCTGGGTCACATCGTCATATCAGAATCATATTTTTTCTCGTTTTATTATCATTATCTGATTTTTGAAACTGATATGTTTTAGTTATTAGATATTTTGCAAGCATGATGTGTGTATCATTTTGGATTGGTATGAGTTAAAAGTATCTTTGGAACTTTCCCCTTACCAATATAGTGTATCTGATGCCTACTGTGCTAGACGCTGTCCTATATTTTCATTCAAAATGTTCCTATTAGGCAAAAAAAACAAGTTTGTTTCCTGTAGCGCACGCATTACGTTTTTGACGGCTTATTTTGTGGATTAGATTTTTTTCACTTTTCAATGAAAAATCGCAAAAAATAATATAAAACACTACTGGAATAAACATTTACACATTACACAACAAATGAGCGTAGTGAAAAAACTACTGGAGTAAACATCACACATTTTTTTAAATACCTTTTTTAATCTGCAGGTTGAAAGGAGATCATAAATATGAATATACATCATTATATAAATATTCTTGAATATGAAGAAATATGATTTTGTGTGTGTGTGTCGGAGAGACCCACTGTAAATTCCCATTCCAATTTGCAGCATAAAAGGTATTTTTGTCATGTTGTCATTTGAAAAAAGCAAAAAAAAAATGCATTTAGATTTGACTTTTTTGAGCGGTTACAGGAAACAAACATGTTTTTGTGTGTTTTTTTGCCTTATTTCTATATTTTTGAAAGGGCTGGCTTGAAACCTTGAGAAAGTGAAAAGTTTTTCAGCAGAAGTTAATACAAATTATACCTTTTGAATGTGTCTTTTCTACAGAATGGTTGAGGAAGCTATGAGTGGGAATCACCTTGGAGATAATCTAACAGAGCCATGTTCATTTTATTGGACCAACACATATGGGGAAGAAGCTAATTTACTTACAATTAAATCCATCCGGGTAAGTTATCATGTTTATTTGTGGGGATTGTGTGTCCTTCCTAATGGTTAGTGTACTCGGCTTTGGCGTATGAGGTCCCGAGTTCAATTCCCAGCAGTATTAGAATCTAAATTGGCAACATCTGTGATGTAGATAAAGTTGAGAGCAGTTTTCCTCATTTTTTTGCCGAATTTTTCATGTAAAAAAATACCTGACTATAAAAATCCTTCACTTTTAGGCAATTCATACACAATTTTAATTAAACTGAATTTTAAATCACTGAATGGGCTTTTAATTTATGGATTTACTTTGCCCAGTATATCACAGATGGGACCAGTAATACTAATGTATTCCGGGATTCCAACTTTAAAACCTCAATTAAAATTTATACTCCCTTTGTGGGAGATTAAGGTCATGTCTTCCATAGGAGGTGTATGGATTTCAACTATAATAGCCCATTTTGTTAAGCAGGGGTGTGAGAGTTCAGCTACTTAGATGAGTTCAGCTATTTTTATTTCCAAAATTTATGCGGTTTCTTTTATTTTCAGCCCATATTTGGCATTTTTACACTGATTTTACACTGTTTTTCAGCAATTTTAGTAATTGTCCTCTTTGTTTTGCCTGAGGCCTCACACACCCCAGGTTAAGAGGCCCAAGCATACATTAAATAGGATGATGACTGCACAGAAACATCAATAGTCATTTCAGTTTGTTTTGATATTTAACAAACATGACAAGAATAATAACATTTCATGTATGTCTCTATTTCATATTTCAGTTACTCTGCCTTGTCAGTGGTTTTCTACTACTGGCAGCTGTCTACTATTCCATAGAACAAGCATTCTGCAACGAAGAAGATAAACAAGAGTGTACAAAGGTCACTGCAGACGACACAAACAACTCAGTAATGCCCCCATCAACAGACACTAATGGGGAGAGAACTAGACTGCTGGAAGAGATTCCTCTTCAAGATTTAGACGGTGGCCTGGAAGAGGTCATTACGGATTTTGCAAATTCTCGATGTGATGGACCAGAAAGTGTGGACGTTGGTGGTATAAGAGAGGGTATGATTTATAACAACTCATTAGGTCAAAGTTCACACGGTGAAAGGTCACAAGCTGATACAACTCAATTATCATGTGCTGCAATGGAAACTGTTGTTATGGATACGAATAAAGTGCAATCTGTGAATAATACTAATAGTAATGATGCTGATGGGGAACTGAGCATGCTCAGAAACAGTATGAACGCATCGGAATCATGTTGTATTGAGGATAATGCCAACAATGAGAAGACTGTTATACAGTCTCCGTCATTGGCTGTTGAATCTAGGATTAGCAGTACTCCACCAATCACAACGAGTCTTCCATGTGAGGTTGGTGGTGATGTGAAGGAAAACACGCACAACTTGGATCATGTAGTATTATCTTCAACAATCTCTCCAGATTATGATAGTTCTTCTAGTGTGGATGTTTGGGTAAATGAACACCAGCCATTCAAATGTTCTCCAGATATGCCGCAAGATACATCGTCATCATCATCACTAGGATTTCAAGTGGTAGAGTTAACAGCAGAAATAGAAGAACAACATAGTGAATCTAATGCTCCGCCATTTCTACAATAATGCCCTGCAGGGCAAAAAAATTGTTTTTCATAAGATTGCTTAATCTATTAAAAATAATCTTGTATGCCCTTTGGGCCCGGCCCCCCCAACTCAACCCAAAAATTGGCAACCATGAGAGTTACCAAATAGCGCAGAAAAGGGGTACTTTTTTTACCCATAGCAAGGACCGCAAAATTGGCAAAATAGGCGGTATTTAATTTGGACTTTCCACAAAATTTGGATAAAAGGTGTACTTGAGAAAATGCAATAATTTTATGCCAATATTTAGTGTCATTGAAAAGGGGTGTTTGAAATTCTAGTCATTGAAAACCACAAAAAAGGGGTTGTTTTTGGCCAAATTTTGTCCTTGATTTTGCATGAAAAAGGGGGGTAAATTTGATGAAAAATCATTGCAAAGGGGGCCTTTGAAAGATTTGGTAACTCTCATGGTTGCCAACTTTTATGTTGAGTTGGGGGGGGGGGCCCTTGGGTCGCTATTAATAGCATTTTATACTTACCCTGTATTGTTTCCAATAAATGCCCCTGATCTAATCAATCCCCCCTGCATGTTTCTCAATGATAATGTAGAAAATGCAGAAATTTCCATGCCATACTATGTGAGTAAGCCTAAAACTGGCATTTGGTGCGTGTCTGATATCGCAAAATTACATGGACAAAACCTTCTATCCAGTTGCCAAATTATAGTACAGCTTGCAGATAGCACATTGCTTGTTGTTGCTATCTTGGATTTGAACCGGGAGTCAGATTTTGCTTTTGGTGGTGATTTGTAAGCTTTTTTCATTGAAAAATTGCCACTAATAAACATCCCTTTTAAACAACTTCATGCGTAAGGTGTTTATTAGAACAATATGGTATTGTATGGGGATATTCCAATTGAAATCAATACACCCCCTATGGAAGACATGACCTTGATCTTCCACACAGGGAGTGTGAATTATAAATAGGGTTTACCTGAATGGGTGACTGCATTTGAAGTCTACACCCCCTGTGTGGGAGATTAAGGTCATGCCTTCCATAGGGGGTGTATGGAATACAACTGGAATAGCCTTTTTGTTGAGGTTATGGGATACTCTTGCTTCTTTATGTACATCATTTCTAATTTAATTTAATGTTTTTTGTTTACTTTACAACTCATAAGTGTTCAAAATGAAAGTAATTGTATCGTCGCCTGCATCACATACTGTCGTATCACAAAAGGCTGCCTTGTGTGATTTGTATTATCATTGTTATATTTCATAATGTTATTTTATATTTCAACATGCATTTTCTTTTATGAATGGACATGAGGTTGTAATATTGTGGCAATACCTCAAAACTACTATATAAAGTTAACTTTACAGTATATCTCATCACAATAAGATGACAATAAAAAAAATCACAAAAGGCAGCATTTTGAGATACAACAGTATGTGAAGCAGACGACGAAATGACATTGTTTTTAAATGGTCTTATAGTCTGCTTCTGGTTGTTTGAGGAAAGTTCTAAATGTAAATTGAAAAGCATGCTGTTTTTATGGATCTTTATTGTCAGAGTGTGCACAATATTTTTGGTTCAATTGTTTTGTTTGATATGAATATGAATGAAGATTTTGGTTGAGAATGTTGTAAATGTGAGACATGTGCATGAGTGGACACAATGGGCCATCCAAGTTGAAATCCATACACCCCCTATGGAAAACATTACCTTAATCTTTCACACAGGGGTGCAGACTTCAAATGGAGCCATACAATATGTAACTCAATTTGAAATACATACTGCCTGTGTAGGAGATTAAGTTCATGTCTTCCATAGGGGGTGTATGGATTTTAACTGGAATAGCCCAATGGTTGAATGGACAGTAGTTTATAGATTTAATAGGAAATTGTAGCATTGTGAAAAGGTCAAAGAGCAATGGACCTCAACCATTGTCCGAAATAGGTAACAGAATTAAGTATCGATCTCTTCCTAACTAAACAGTGAGTGTGGAGTTAGTGATCCTGTCAACTGAATACCTGAGTGGAAGAAGGGCCCAACTCCATCAAAACTGTTTTTGAGATATTAAGAAAAAACTTAATATTTGGAAAAGGGGACCTTTAATACATGAACATAGAGTATCGCATACATTCAAAAAGGATGTTTCTATTGGCAACGGTACTGGTCTTAATACGAGCTGGAGTTCGGCCTTCTTCCACTTATATACTGCAAGTGCCAGTTCCGTAAGCAGATGTGTTATAAATAGCTACAGAAATTTGGTAATTATCCATTAATTGCACAAGTAGAAGCATGTAATATGTTAGCAAGAAAGTTAATTGCAGTGAAAAGCAGATTTCATGGATGAACAAAATTCCTCTTTAACCCAATATACGTGGAAGACTATTTAGAGAGTGGATTTTGGCTCATCTTTCACACACAAGGAAGAACAGTCTGCTGGCAATAAAATGCTGGGTCTAACTCATTTTTGTACAAAATTGGAGTTGGGCCCTTCTTCCACTCAGATATTCAATTGATAATAGTAATACCTGTATAAAATAAAGTTTACTCCAAACACATGTGGAAATATGGTAAGTGTATGACTGTATGTTATTTCATACACATGCTTTCATGATTAAATACGCTTTCTAAATTTCCAATGCATTTTGAAAAATACATTTGCAATGCATTTGCACAGATAACCTCATTTTGGGGGTCAGATGGTGGATTCATGAGGCAATTTTAGGCCTACAATATAAAATCATAGTAAATAGAAAAGTGGGCATGCATGTTAATGTAGTTACTGATCAGTGTGTTCAAAACTTTTCTACATTTAAATTTTGCCAATCATGTTCAGAGGGAGTATGTGTATCAAAGAGAATAAGTCAATTAGGTAACTTCATTTGAAATAATCATTCCAGTTGTGAAAGATAGGTAAACCCGTATACAGGGGAGAATAGGTTTAAAAATAATTAACAACATAGGCAATTTTATTTGAAAAACATGCTCCCTCTGTGATTTCAAATTTAACCAATCATGGTCATTTGATTCTGTCTTTCATGTGAAATTTATACAATCAGGGTCTGTTGTAAAACAAGATAATAGTTTGATGATTTTTATTTTTTTCCTGTGCGTAAAAGATTTTACTGCTAGTTTTTGTTGTTGTTGCTGCTATCAGGGATGTATCTTAACCCCATGGTCACTACCAGTCTCTAAGATCTAATTTGATTGGTTACAAAGAGGGCTGTACCATGCATTGAGCCAATCAGAGAGATGGTAAGAATAGTCAGTAGGGCTGAAGTTGATTAAGCTTAAAATTGCTCAAAGATCTAAAAGCTCTAGTTTTATTGGTTACTCAGATGATTATGATCACATAATTAACCAATCATGAGTACTGTAAGAAAGGTAGTAGCACTCATAGGTTAGCACCAGCCAATGGCTTGTAACTGTGTGTCAGGCTGGTTAAATTGCCAAAAATGACATGCTCTACTGACTTGTATTGTTAAGCTCCCCCTCTACGTTCTGGGTAAAAACTGTCCATCAGGGCTAGAATATTGTAGAAACATGATTCTTGCAAACGTTTGCGAGAATCGTTTGCTTCTCATCCAGTCTTTGCTGTTAAACATCAGAAGTGTATGAGAATCATGCAAATTTGAATCTGCGCGAGAATCAATGTGTGCATTATCATAATTCTATAGACCTGAACTTTGGTTTGTACCTGCTGACTGACTATAACCCCCCCCCAAAAAAAAAAACCCAGTTGAGATACACCCCTGACTACTGTGTGTGAGTGTTAAAGCTATGTATATGTATGCATGATAAAAGGGGCATTGTTAGTAGCATTATGTGATATGTTCAACATAACTATTCTAGTTGAAATATACACAGGGGGTGTATGGAGTTCAATTGGAATAGCCTAATGTTGAAGCTATGTACATGCATGATGAAAGGGGCATTGTTAGTAGCATTATGTGATGCGTTCAACATACATGTGATTATGTAACTATTCTAGTTGAAATCAGCACAGGGGTGTATGGATTTCAACTGGAATAGCCCAACATTGAAGCTGTGTATGCATGACGAAAAGGGCATTTTTGGCAGCATTATGTGATGCGTTCAACATTAGTGAATCGTTTGTCAAATAATTTATATTTTCCTGGTTTTATTTGTTTGTTTTCCATTTTGTAGTTTTTGCCTATTTAACAGGCTATAAAATATGTGTAATTTATTGCATAGAACAACTCCATTTCAATTCAACTCTGTGATTCCTGGGAGGTGGATTTTTAGTGTTGGGCGACATGCACTTTTCTGCAGCCAACTAGTTGTGACTTCCACTAAGTCGCTGACTTTTGGCAGAACAATTAGGCTACAGGCCCGGCGATTAGATCACACATCACATATAATGCATAAATATTCATGAGGTTATGAATTCATTTTAGGGTGATCTGGTTTGGTAAATCAGAGGTAACTTACTTGAAATTGTGATTTGGCTATTCCTGTTGAAATCCATACCCCCTGTGGAAGATATGACCTTAATCTCCCATGCAGGGAGCGTAGATAGATTTTAAATAGAGTCACCCATTCAGGTGTGGTCAGGGAAACTGGTGACGTGTAAATGATGCATTTCTTATAATTATATACATGTAACATCCATAACTTGGACAAATTGAATATAAAAAGTTCATAAAATAGTCAGAAATATCACATATGATTTAATATTTCCAGTAGATGTCCTACTCCCCCTCCCTACCTAACCTGATACATCTCATAAATTTATGAACAATGCTATCCTGCTTTATTCTGTTTTTAAATGTTTTCAAGAGCTAGAAATGCTACCTAATTCAAATACAAGTTACAACTCATAAAGTTGGTGTAAACTTGGGGACCGTTCACAAACACTTGTAAGGGGGTGGCCTGATGCGAAAAATCCCCCCCCCCCTTTACAGACCTCATCAATTTCAGGGCCCCCTTTTTGACATGAAAATTATGGGTCAACCCCATAGAAAAGCCTATAAACTCAATTTTTCCAGGAAAATTTTTGGTCATTTTTTCAGGGCCCCCCTTAGGAGGGTCAAAATTTTCAGCCCCCCCCCTTTTTTTGCATCAGCCCCCCCCCCTTACAAGTGTTTGTGAACGGTCCCTTAGCTGCCTTGGTGGAGTCATGATGAAGAAAGTTAAACACTTACTTACTCAAAGCATAAATTTGCTCATCTCAGAGCTTTCGAAATGTGTTGCTATTCACCGTAGAAGTGATGTATTTTTGAATGTATTGCCCTGCACTAGACATATGATGTATCACACCATTGGTTATCAAAGAATATTATTAAAAATGGAAAATATGACACAACATTCAATGGGGGAGTAACACAAAACATATATTGTTTATATGTTTTGTGTTACTCCCCCATTGGATGTTGTGTCATATTTTCCCTGTTTTTAATTTTATCCATTGCTAGTGTGACACTATTGTATCCTTTTGGATCTATCCTTTGGTTCCCCGCTGGTCAGTTGAAACAGATTTTTCCTGTTTTTATATCAAAGAATAGTCATAAAGACCTGGATAAATGATAAATTTCACATTATGAAGAGTCCGTGTACGTTTCTCTTGCACCTGTATAAGTGTCTTTGAAAAGAGCAGCATTGTATTCAAATCTATGATTGCAGACATACACAGACATGACAGGCGATGAATGCAGCCTAGTATAATAGAGAGTTCCCGTGTTTTGGGTTACCCGCCATCTTGGAGGGAAACCTAAACTCCGTTTACAATTTTCAGAATACCAACACTCGCGCAATAATTAGCAAATGTTATTTTGTAGAATGTAGCACCACTAGGTTCATTGACCAAATCAAAGGAATGAGGAATACGGCGGTGCGAATCACGTTATAAACACTATTGTAGTCCGTTCCGCTTGAAAACACGGGAACTCTCTATAGTGCAGAGCAATACATTCAAAAATTGTTTTCGCCTATCAATTGGTAATTAATCCTGTTACATCACTATTTCATCGTGATTTCCTTGTTATTGGACTGGTGTTACAAGCATCAACCTAGTGAACAAGGAATTAGTGAACACATTCTCTCAGATGAGCAAATTTATGCTTTGTGTACTACACCCCTCAATAAATTTGTGTCTATTTTTGCATTTTTCTCAAAAACTAATAACACAGTTGTAACAAAAGTTGTGTATGATAGGGGCAAGGAATCCAATTATTACACTGAAATTTGAGTGACCCAAGACAAGCGGTTCGTTATTTATGACAAGAAATAAGGTACCGCTAGGATGTACCTCATTTCCTATCATATATATACTAAACCGCATGTCTTGAGTCACTGAAACTTCAGTGTAGTAATTGGATTCCTTGCCCCAATAATATACATAACTTTTGTTACCAGTGTGTTATTATTTTTTAAAAAAAATGCAAAAATAGTCATGAAGTTATTACCACAACTTAGCCTGCTTGCTGCATATTTTATTACAATTTTAATTGTTGATACAAGAATCTTGCCACTGATTTTTAATTCTTGACAACTAACTGTAAGATTTCTGCTGCTGAAATGTTAGTGATTATGATGAGTATAGTGATTTATTGATAAATATAGTGACGATTAAGTATTATTAGTAAAACATAGATTTGTATTAAGATATATACAAGAAATGTAATAAATTTAAGAGGACAAAATATGTTTGAATATTGTTTTCCTATTTTTGAATTATTATTTTATGTTGTTTGTCCCCTTATTATAATACAGATTACAGAGTGATTCAAAATCATTTTCCTACCAGCTAATTTATTAGTAGTAGGCCTTATTTGTCCAAAATTCTGTGCGCAATAGCTTCAAGAAGGGGGGGATTATGTATCCTTAGCTCTGGGCACCACAACCCCGGCCCTAGCGACCCCGGCCCTAGCTACGGCACTGCCCGCGTCTAAGATATTCTCGGGTGGGTGGGGGGCAGTAGGGGCGCCAATTTTGTTTCTTGCCCCGGGCGCTACCAACCCTCGTTACGCCACTGATTTATTTAAATGAAGCGCCTAAAGCCAGGTGGGTGATAAAGAAGTGTACATTGACAGATAAAGCCTCTTTTATAGACTTCAGACCCGCATAAGCACACATTGGGATACGTGAGAACAATGGTATCACTTTACACATGACTGCCCTTACACATGACTGTTGCATGGTCACTTATTGATACTCGCCCTGTTGTGTAAAGCACAATAAATACTGTCGGATCATTAGATATATAAAATTTACTTCGAGGACTGTTAAATATCAAAAATATCAATTTTTAATCATTTGCCATAAAATGTGTATTACATTGAGAATTTCAAAATGCAATTCGATATGTTTGAATGTGCTCCAATGTCCCACAATAAATACTGTCGGATCAGTGGTACCTCTTTTATGAATAGCCTGTAGGAAAATCAAATCGGCATCAAAGGAACAAAGCATTACCTAATCTATTGCCACTCTGTGTTTATAAAAGCTCTTTGCTTGAAACAGTGATATTCACATGAAAATAGCCCATGCAAACTCTATCATGAACCAAAATACACATGTAATATAGATCTAAATTTGAGTGATGTGTAAGAACTGATGATCAAATCTATCCATTTTAACAAAATGTACTGACACCTTAATATCATGCTCTGAACATAGATAGTGAAGGAGTATTGAAGCATTAAATTTTGACACCTCAATTTCATGCCCAGAAGCATATTGTTTTCAGCACTCAAATACAAATTTATTGCCTTGGTTTTTTTAGCGTTTCGACAGTATTTTTGTGGGACATGAGAGCACATCAGACATATCGAATTGCATTCTGAATACGAAGAATATCAAATAATTTTCATTTTTTGAAATTCACGATATAATACAAATTTTATGACATTATTAAAATTTGATATTTTTACATTTTTGATATATAATAGTCCTCGAAGTAAATTGTATAAATGTAATGATATATTCTTAAAGTGTATGTAGCTGGGAGGAAAAGCCGACGATTAATTGAAAATTTTGACCTTTCATATTGAAGATATGGATTTTTTTTCCCAAAACGGCCTTTTTTATTTTGGCGTTTTGGAAAAAAATCCATATCTTCAATACGAAAGGTCAAAATTTTCAATTGATCGTCGGCTTTTCATCCCACCTACATACACTTTAAGTATAAATCATCAGATTTATAAAGTTTACTTTAGTACTGTTAAGTATCAAAAATATCAATTTTTAATAATGTGAATTACATTGCGAATTAAAAAAAAAAATCAAAATTATTTGATATCAGAAGGACAATCTTCGTATTCAGAACGCAATTCGATATGCCTGATGTGCTCTCATGTCCCACGAAAAATACTGTCAAAATGCTCATTCCAGATCCCTTAAGCTCTAAAGAATTCAAAAGGACATTGATCTATCCATGGTATTTGCACAAATATATGTGGTCAAAATTTTCACAAATCGTTAAAAAGTTTATAATAATGATAATAATCTAAAGTTGCCCTGGATCAAATTAGAATACTGTTGACTATAGCCACTGCTCAGTGATTCGTATAGTTTATGTTGTTTGGTCCAAGTTTGTATGACAATTCGTACCAATTTTGCCTTGAAAATCAATGAATAGGCCCTAGAGAAGTTGAAAGAAGATAAAAAAAAACCCAAATGAAATCGTTATTTCACAAATGCATGAACATGACCTTCTGCTTTGATTTAAACAGATTTTATCTATATCTATAACAAGAAGAGTCTTTCAAAAAGACCCAGTTCACGGATCAGGTTTGTTCTAACTTTCCATTTTCATATCTAACCAACTCTTCACTGAGCGTACAATAAATTAGTGATTTGAGGCATAATGATACCTACATCCTGACTCTGGCTTATATACTATATACTAGTAACTCTCCATCCAGCAAGAAACTCATTGAAATACAAAATTTCAAATCAATATCACTATCATAGGCCTACTGAAATCCAATTTATATACCATGCAGATAATAACCTTGGCCCAATAATTATTAAGGTTCCAATTGAGGCGTGGGTATGGGCGAACTTGAAGTAGGCCTACGGGTATCTGGAGCCGGAGAGGGGAAGCAATCACAGTGGCAGGTAGTCACTGGGTCGCCGAGTGCAAATATGTATTTAGTTTGGAAGGTTCGTGTTTGATTTAAATTTTGGGGCGTTTTTCCAAAATTTGATATTTTTGGTGATATTTCAAAAAAGCGACATGCCAAAGACAACTCTTTGGGCACATAGTTTGTTATTGTTATTGCAGTTCATTTCCACATACCTACGTTACCATTTGCTTTGGTGATTTACTAATATATATTTTGTGACTGCAATTTGGAGTTTTCAACGCGTTTTAAGCTTATCGTGAAATTAACACGCTACTTAGTCACGCTACTTTTAGAATTTTACCTGATCGTCGGCTTTTGCAGGCAACAGAATGCAGATTGGCTCACGATAGATGTCGTATTCCTCTTTGTGGGTCACTTGATGGTAAAGTTACTTTGAATTCCTTGTAACAACATACAAATTTGCGTCTGGAAACCGGGTCTGGAACTGATTTTGGAACAGCTATAGCTTCAGCGCCGTATCAAATCTCATAAAAAGGCCACGACTGGCGAGTATGTTTTTATGTTTCCCGCACGAAAGCTTGCGTCAACATCTATACTATACTTCTTTGGAAACGTTGACCTTTGACCATTCTTCGTAAATGCCCTGCTATGACCTTGATATGTAGACTTGATTGGGTACTGTAAAAGCAGCCACTTTACTGAGTTGCTTAGCACCTGGTCAGTAGATAATCCTGCAGGGATACAGTCAGTAGTTTAACATTGCGTGAGCATGGTGAAAGACCCATTATTGATTAGGCGCGGATATTAAAAGCACATGTCCTTTGCGTGCATAGCAGAAAACTATAATAGAATGTTTGGAATTTTCTAACTAAAATAGGCCTACTAACTGCATTCTGCATTCTGCATTTATTTATTTATTTATTTATTTATTTATTTATTTATTTATTTATTTATTTATTTATTTATTTATTTATTTATTTATTTGGTAGAATAGCAAGTAATTCGTAATATTCCATGATTCATCGGTTTATTATTGATCGTCGATAACTTGAAAACTTGATTGATTGATCGATTGATAGTCATTTCACATTATATAGGCCCAATGGAACGTCTATTAATTTTGAATAGCATCGTACATTAGATAAATAGGCCTATCAGTATTGATTTATTCTATTCAGCAATATAAAGGATTACTATCAAACTTCTCACAGCTGATAGACAGTTGACTTAGTGGTAACGCACTGAGTTTTATAAAAGGGAGGTCCCGGGTTCGATTCCCAGCTCTGCCTATTATTTTCAAGGCTGAGAAAAAAAATGCAATTTCTGAACTGCAAACCTATTTAGCGCGCGATCTGAGCTGGTCCTTTTCTGGTGGCTGTGTCTGTTACAGGCACACTCCCTCTGAAATCCAAACCAGGTTCACGCCAATTACACATCCCTTAAGATAAGCAAACATTACTGGGTAGATAACAGGAACTAAATTTCGTCAGTTGGAAGTAATTGAGTAAATCGCCTGTATCAAAATAGCAGTGTATTTTTCATATGTGCAGTAATATGCTCAGTCCTATCACAGAATAAACAATAGCATTGACCTTACCCACCAATCAGTAAAGCCTATTATAATCATGTGATGGCTCAATCCAATAGTAAACATGCTTAAAAAAAAGGCAAAAAAAAATAGTCCTGGCTGCCATTGTCTCAATACAAGATAAGATGTGCTAAAAAGTCCTTGTCATGTGGGGCAGGATTAGATAAAGGGATACAACCCTGGGTATGAGACATTAGGAATTATTTCCTAGCCTCTTAACCACAGGGTTGATGGGCTACAATAACTATTCAAGACACAGTGTATTGTAAGGGATAAACTGTGCATATGAGATATGGGTTCAAGTAGGGGAAATGTTCACTCCGTGAAAAGATATAAAGTTGTAAATATGGCAGAATATTGAAGAAATAAACTCGTATGATTTGCAAATAATAGGCTAAAGTAGAAACATAGGTCATTCAATCCCGAGGTCATTGTAAATTTGTGTCAATATCTGGGGGAGCGATCTACATATAAGGATAAAGGGTCTATAGTAGGTCTATACTTTAGCGCCTAGTCGATATAGGGTGCACACCGACATCGCCTGGCTAATAATTATTTGGTGCAGCAGAGACACTAAAATGAATACACGGGATCGATACACGTGAATTGCTATGCACGATTTTGATATCAGACGAAAATCTTCGGATACCGGGTTAGAAAATGATGAATATCTCCGTAAATGATTTCGTCTCAAGAAACTAGATCTGGTCTCATACACTTGAAAATACGCGTTGAACAGATATGATAGTCGCTAGTTTGCGCTTTGAGAACGGCCGTGAGTCTTGAACTCAAAATCTGACCAAAGTCGCTAATTTTATATTGCGTTGGTCGGTCCTGTATGGACTACAGCGCGCATAGGTATATTCGTCTCAGAGTGGAGGCAGTATGTATGACCATTGACCGCAATGTCGTATACAAGCTTACTCACACAGCGAGAAATCAATTACCCCGGCTATTGTCAGTAGCCTTAGTCAGGTCACTTGGCTAATTATATGCGTCTCATAAGGTCGGAATAAAATGACCTTTCGTGGCTGTGGATTCAACCTACCATGGCGATTTCTACCATGGAGATATCGGGGGCGATGACACTGTGGGGTGGCTGCACGTAAGGTCATTAGTTCACCTGTTAAAGTGGTATTGATTCTCTGTACTCCATGTATTTCCATGTCTTCTGGAGGACGATTTGAACTAACGACCTTTCGTGCAATCGCCCTATAGTCTCAACATTAGACAACACAATACACACGCATGCTTTGAATAGCGCGCCTTGGTTGTAACAATTGCAGATGTTGTTTAATTACTTGAAGTGTATGTAGCTGGGAGGAAAAGCCGACCATATGAAAATTTTGACCTTTCGTATTGAAGATATAGCCGTACAATTTTTCCCCAAGGACCTAAAAAATGTTTGATATCAGAAGGACATTCCTCGTATTCAGAATGCAGTTGGTGTGTCTGATGCGCTCTCGGGTCCCATAAAAATACTGTGCAAACGTAGTCGCTATCTGATCCCTTAATACCGTTACTTATTTTCGTGTAGCGCTCCACTGATAAAATAGAATCCATATTGCTAGCACTCAGTTGGTAGCTTTCAGGAAGGGCTATTCGACGACTGTATACACAGCAGTAGGCTCTGGTGGTATATAGCAGTGAAGTTTGTTACCATTTCAAGATCATATTGGTATAAAGATAAAGCAATCACACTGGAAATAATGTTGGACAAGGAAAGGACGTTATTGGTGGTCATTTTTGTGGCAACAACGGGTAAATATGGAGGATTTTAATTTCACTTAAATTGTCGTAGGCGGGGTCGTAGGCCCCTGTTTTTATATCTTTTATATGTTTTGCTACAGAGTGAATGGAACTGTGCAGTATTTAGCCAAACTCCCACTTTATCTTCATTTGTAATAAGCTGATATGATTGGTGGGTGCTTGACCATCAATTTCCATGCATTCTGGCGTGTTTGAAAAACTGTACAGCGCCGTCGGAGACCCAATGTCTTCAAGTGTTGTTCTCCTAACAAAGCTAGGATTAAACAAGGATAATAATAGTAAAAATAATAAAATAATTCACCCCAGGATTCGAACCAAGACACTACCAAACATGTACTAAAGAGCGACGCGACGCGACGCGACAGCCGACAATGTCCACCAAAAAGCTATATACATGTAGTATAGTTACGGTGACTGCCTGAATTCTCGCAGTCAAGTTTCAAAGATTATCGGCATTGATATCACATCGATTCAAAACTCTCTAAAAACAAATAAAGAATTATCTGAGATAATTGCCACTAAGTATAGCTAAGTATATTGCAACTCGTGCATCTTAACTACCTGAGGCGTCATTATGATACAATATGTATTTAGTTGTTGAAAAAGATTATATTAACATTTTGGCTTAAAAGTTCCACCGAAAAGATCGCCTCGCCATAAATTTCTATTCTATATCCCTAGAAAGTCCTAATTAGTACTGCAGATTAGTGAATCAATTGAGCCCAGTGTGATATACAAGCAACAGAATTGGCATATATGCTGTCCTTGTGGGTTAGGACAAATACGTTAGGCAACGAGTAGCCACTTGTGGAATCAATCCCATAAATTCCAAGGTCAAAGTTTATACAAGGTTCAAATTTTGTTCAAACTAATTCCAAAATATTCCTCTGGTAATAAGGATTCAAAAATATATAGTACGATATGTCTATGACTTACAGTACCGATGTTATGAGCAAAAAGGTCAAAGGTCAACATTTGGGCTCCACATGGGTTACAACAGAAAACTTCCTCCGATTTTGATGAATATCCGTTTGAATGCAGAGACGAAGAAACTGTAGTCCACAAAAAGTTTCGATACCCTTTATACAATGGTCTCTTGGCCTAATTAGTTTCTACAAGACTCGGGAAAATGATGGTGGAAGAATGATTCATGGATGTGTCGGGTGGAAGAAATTACCAGCCTTAGAAGACAAAGGTCTGAAGAAACAAAGGTCACGTGATATGGTTGATCAAAAACAAATTAAATCATTTCTAATTTTGGATAGTTGGACTTGGGAATCCCCTTTTCTAGAATATTCATTGTGTTGCACAGTTGGGAAAATCCCCAGGATTGTAAAGTGAATATGACATCATTTTGGGGAAAACCCACAGGAGGTAATGTAATATGAAAGTTTAATGTTAGTAATTATTCTTGGAATTTCCCAGATTACATCATATGTTATGAAGATGTGAATGAAGTAATTGACTACTAATAGAATGCGATTTTACAATGCTTGGTATATAAGAAAATGGTCAGACATGTTCAGATCAGTTTACAGTGTTCTTGTGGGCCAGTAATAGTGTGCTTACAGCCCATTTTCTTCAAAGAAAGAAAATTGGGAACGAAAAAAAAATTATGTAAGCCAGTAATATCGGAGAAGATCTAGAATACGTCAAAGTGCGTACCTCTTCCAAGAAAGGAAATATTCTTTTGTCAACTTGCTGAAGTGTACTTATGAAACAAGACATCTGTCAATGTAAATGGAGGGGAACAACTGCAACGCAGGCTATTTTCCATTTGGAAGGTGAAAAGAGCACCATTTTGGAGATAGTCAACTGTGCGAGGATTTAGTGCAACGGATATAAAAGTGAATCAGAATATACATCAAGAACATTGACATCAGAACTCTCAAATCAACATCAAGAAGAAGGCTGCTGGTTAAGAAGTAATATTATCAAACATTCATAATAGATGTATTTGATTGCATGTATTAATGTTTATGTATCAGAACATTATAAATCACATTTCTCTTTTGATTAAAAGACTCAGATATTGTTAACTTAATTAAACAGTGTGTTTTCACTTGGCGAAAGGTGTTTTGGCCTTGAGTTATTAACGACTCGTAACAAAATGGCTAAAACTGGAAAAATATATCTCCTGTCATTTTTAAGTTGAGAACCATAAAAAAATAAAGGTCAGTTGCTAAAGCGTGTCTTTGTTATCTCTATTGTCCTATGCTATGCAATTCGACACATTTTATGAAAGACCAACCTGTTCTGGTTCATTGCTTTGGTTGCTAACTTTTTTATTTTTTGAATGGTAAATTGTGAAAGCTCTTTGCTACTTATTTATAATAGATACCATAGATAGCATACATCGACAATAATTGTCCGAATAGTGTGGAGTCAGTTGATCCAGTGGCGTAACTAGGGGGGGGGGGGCGTGCCACCAGGGGTGCGCCAAATCGGCCTCACTTAAAAAATATTGAACCTACCATTTGGCATGCATGAGCATGATTGCAATTTCATAATGTCTTATTATTAAAAAAAACCCGCGTTTAAGATATTCTCGGCTAGAGGGGTAGGGGTGCCAATTTTGTTTCTTGCCCCGGGCGCTACCAACCCTAGTTGCGCCACTGAGTTGACCCCTTTATATAAGCCCTCCAAATGCATGTGGAATGGGTAATAACCGTTCAATATTTACGGGAGTGGTGGTTTGACAAAAAAAGTAACATTCTCCCCTCACGCCCTCTCAAATATTTTCGGATTTTCCCCTTAGGCTAATGACAGTTGAATCATTGGTTCCCGTTTCCCGCCCGCAACGGTTTTTCCACCTCGTGTCAAAATTTCATTTCCGGGATTTCATTATTTTGAAAAGTTTTCATTATTTCATATTTTTCGTTTTTAAAACTAGAGTTTGAAAGCTTTGAACAATTTTTAGTTAACTTAATCAATTTGAGCATGTAAACTTGTATTCAACACCCCTCTAGTACGAATATTGTGCACCTGCCAAATATATAAAAAGTTAATGATTACATGATAACTCCAGCTTTGAATTAAAATGGCCCTGCTGCTGTCACAATGAATGCAAGTTTGCTTTAGGGCAAAATGTACCCATTGTCTATCTGGAGTCACTGCAGGTGGATGAACTACCCCACAATTTTAAACAATTTTATGCAACTATAAGCAAAAATAACAATGAAAAAGAAAAGAGAAAAACAGTAAGAGAGATTTCGTATTCGGATTGTGTTGTTTCCGAAATGTCAGTGTTGTTTATGGGGATATCTATGACAAAAGCCCTGTATCGAATACACATTAATCTACACCACGTCCTCTACTGTGCTACAAAAAAGCAGAATAAAGATATAAGCCGTTTTGAGTTAGTATGTGTCACGTATTGCAAGCCAGACGTCTCCTAAAGATTATAAATATTCATTATACTAAAATAACTGCAGGCACCGTGAACAATGCTTAGAAAAGTTGCTTTTTGGCGTATACCGTGATTTTTTCGCAATTTTCTGCGGTTCCTTTTTTTTCGACGAAGGCACCAGACGAATCATCAATCTTCCTTTTACACGCGACTTACCAATCATGGGTCGTAGGGAGTTGACAGTGAGGACAGACACATCTAATCTTTTTAATTCTGTCTCAGATTATTGCGTGGCTGTCAGCATTTGATAACCAAATCTGACCAAAACTACACGACTGCACAACTTTATGTAAATCTTTAATTGACCGGCCCGTGAACTGCTTGTCGACAACTAATATTATGTTGTCATCTCAGTTATTGTGGGACAAAGACACAGTTCACGGATCAGGTGTATAGTAAATAGTAAGTTTCCCTTTTCATAGCTAACCTTCTCTGAACCAATTTTACAATAAATTAGTGATTTGAGGCATGATACATCCTGACTCTTGCCAGCACAAGCAACTCGTTGATTAAGCTTTCAAATCAATATCACTAACATATTCAATTATACCATGCAGATATGGCCTTGACCCAAAAATTAAGTTTCGTCAGTTGCCAGAAATTGAGTAAATCGACTGTATGAAAATATCCAGTATATTTTTCCTAAATTTATATGGTCATAAATTGATCTTACTCACCAATCAGTAAAGCCTATTATAATCATGTGATGGCTCAATACAATAGTAAACATGCTTAGAAAAAGGTACAAGAAGTCATAACGGCCACTGTCTCATTGCAAGATTAGATGGGTTAAACAGTTTTTGTCATGTGAGGCAGTTTTAGATAAAGGCATACAAACGAGGGTATGAGATTATTTCCTATAGCCTCTTAACTACCGAGTTGGTAAGCTACAATTACTATTCAAGACACAGGGTATGTAAACTGTGCATATGAGATAAGGGTTCCGTGAACAAAAAGCGAGTTACTGAAAGTTAATGAAGAGGAGCAGACCCCAAATGAATCGTGGGACGACATGAAAGAAGCAGTCCAGAGCACAGCTAAGAAGTACATCCCCAGAATGAAGAAACGGAAACAGCCGTGGATCTCTCAGCAAACCTTAAACCTAGCTGATGACAGGAAGAGAGCAAAGGCAGATGGAGGAAAGGAAGAATGGGCACGCTTTAAACAGAGATCTCCAAAAGTGTTAAGGAGGACAAAAGAAACTACAACGAAAGGAAGTGTGTGGAAATGGAAAAATGTAAGGGTGACTCAAAAATGGCTTTTGGTATTGCCAAGGAACTTACTAAGAAGTGGACCCCCAGGATGGATGTTATAAATGATGAGAAAGTTAACACTCTTACCGAAAGTGAAGATATAAAGAGGCGATGGGTTCAGTATAATAGTTCCCAGCTGTTTGAGGCACAAGATGACAAGGTGTATGTACAATGTGAAACGAGTGAGGAAGAACCTCCACCATTGAGATCTGAGGTTGAGAGTGCCATGGAACAAATGAAAAATGCTAAGTCACCTGGCATTGATAATTTAGCTTCTGAGTTATGGAAGGCAACTGGGAAAGAAGGGATAGACATAATGTAGCGTCTATGTGGTATCATCTGGAAAAAGAAGAAAAAGACTGGTGCAGGGCAGTATTTATTCCACTGCCAAATAACGTAAATTTGAAAGAGTGTGCCAATCACCGGACCAAAACAAAACAAGAGCATAGACGTCCTCTTTACATGTGCTTCATAGATTACAGTAAAGCTTTTGACTGTGTTAGCCACCCTCAGATGTGGAAAACTATGAAAAAGATGGGTTTCCTTGTGGATCTGATCAGCTGCTTACATGAAGACCAAGAATCGGCAGTCAGAACAAGTAGTGGGCCACAGATTGGCTCACGATTGGAAGAGGCTTACGACAGGGCTGTGTGCTATCACCAAACATATTCAACATCTACTCTGAAGACATGAGAACAGCTTTGGAGGGGTTTGAAGGTGGAGTAAAGTTTGGCGGTACAAGAATTCCTAACCTGAGGTACGCCGATGATACCACTCTTATTTGTAGCAGCAGAGTAGAGCTGATTGATCTTTTGAAGCGTATTAAAGAGGCCAGCGAAGAAATACACCCTCTCCTGAGCACAAAGAAGCCAAAAAAATAGGTGTAGACAGAAAGCGGAAAAGTGATGAGTTTGTGATAGATGGACAGCAGATTGAGGAGGTGAAGCAATTTGAATATCTGGGTTCAGTAATTAACAACAGTGGTAACAACACAACTGAAATTAAGAGAAGACTGGCTATTGCAAGGACAACTGTGCAGGGCATGCCAAGCCTATCCAAAGGTACGATTACTTCGTGCAACTGTGTTTTCCATTGCCACTTACGGATGCGAGTCTTGGGCTATGACCAAGAATGGAAAGGAAAAGAGTAGATACTTATCTACAAGTGACATGGAAAGACAGGAGAACAAATTCCTGGATCCTCGACAAGATTGGTACAAGTCTCACCATCAGAAGCGGCATAATGGAGAGAAAGCTGAAGTACTTTGGCCATATTGTCAGGTGTAGAAAAACAGATTTTGCAAGGGGCTATGGAAGGCAGACGAGGAAGAGGACATCCACCAACATCCTGGACTTATGACGTGAAGCTGGTTTCTAACCAAGGAATGCAAGGTGCAACGCACTTGGCATCGGATCGAGTGATAACGTACTCTTGTGAAGACCACAGCAGCGCTACACAGCGCCACCTGACACACGGAGAGAACAAAAATCAACCGTTTTAGATCACATGTTGATTGAAATTAAATCAAGGTAAATTATATTCCGTATAATCGTATAATATTCACGTAAACATCTTTTGTTATTTTACAGGCATGCTTGTGGATGCCCATGAACATCCCGATCGTAACCATGGCCACCATCTCGCTTATGTCGAAGACCAAACTCATATATTTGCCGTTCCGACAGTCTTCGAGCCACTCGACAAAGAAGAAAACAAACCCCGTGTCATCGTCACTACGTCATCATATGAACCAATCGATGTCTTTGTAACTGTTGAAGGAATTGATTTCACCCAGGGTGGTAGAGTGTCTAAAAACAAACAAGTTGAGATTTCTTTACCTAAATCTGTGAGACTATCAAGCCCCAACGAGATCAGCAATAAGACCGTGGTCGTCCAGGCATCCGGGGTAATCAATGTACATTGCATCGATAATGAATACGAAAGCGGCGATGGATTTTTAGCCTTTCCAAATTCTCAGTTAAGCACTAAATATTACATCATGTCGTATGATCCATTTTTCCACGAGAAAGAGTACAACCCTGGCTTCATGTGCGTCTCAGCTCTCGAAGATGGGACAGTAGTTGAAATACAGAACCTTAAAAGCGGACAGAAGACTCTGGTTCCACTCGATTCATGGGAGAGTTTCCGATATGAAGGCGGCTTCTTTGATGATCTTACAGGAACTGAGATAACAAGTAATAAACCAGTGTCAGTTGTGTCCGGAATCTTTACCAGAGTACCTCATGGATATCCAAAAGGAGCAGATGGTTTACTAGAACAGATACCACCTGTTAATACGTGGGGTAGCAGCTTTGTACTCAGTCCATTCCGTGGAAGAGCAACTGGGTATGTCTACAGAGTTCTGGCTAGTACTAAGAAGGCAAAGTTAACCATTTCAAATCAACCAAATGCAATCATAATAAGGGCAGATGAGTGGTTTGAAGACCACGTGGATGGTGACACGGTAATATCAATCAACTCCGATCAACCTGTGCTGGTTTTCCAATATATGAAGAGCAACCAAGGTGATGAACTATTTGAACCTTCCATGATGATGGTTCCTCCAACAGATTCGTATGATAATAGCGTGATAACTTTCCCCGTCTTCAACTGCACCTTTGAGAATAATTTCCAGTACAATATACATGTCATTATCGACTGCGCGTACGCAAATGATCTCATGCTTGATGATGATACACCAATGAAAGATTGGGAACAGTTGAAGACTAAAGACAATAGAATGTGCGTGTTACGAGGAAATGTTAGTACGGGCGTTCATAGTGTTAGTCATGAGGATCCAGCAGCAAAGTTCACAGTGGCAGTTTATGGACTTCACAAAGTATCGTCATATGCATACCCGGCCGGTTACAAACCAGGTATTTTAAATAATTTTATTACAAGTCATGGATATTGTTATATAGTACAGTTTGATACGTCAGATATTTGGGCTGACTGGATTTTTGTGTCAAAAAAAAAGTGAAATCACACACTTTTCAGCAACATCTTCTGAAAAATTACTCAAAACTCCTCGGGTTAACCTCAAATCAGCCGGTGAGCGCTCATTTCATTTTGCTGCTCTAACTGTTTGGAAATCGCTTCCAAACAACATTCGTAACATCCCCACACTTTCTCAATTTAAACGTCAGCTTAAAACCCATCTCTTCCGTCAAGCTTTTTCAGATTCACAGAATGAATTGCTTCTTTGTTCGTTTGTCTTTTTCATGTTTTGCCCGCTCCGTGGAAGATTTTGCGCCTTTAAAGAACCATTCATTATTATTATTACTATCTTCAGCCGCCATACTCAATGTTCTTATCCCGGTTGTTATAGTGGTAACATACTAGTATGTTCACGTGCAACCCCTAGGACTCTGTCAAACCACCTTTCCCCCCTTTTGGTGGTAATGTATTACATTTTTGAAACAAAATGATTATTCCGGCAGTCTGGGGATATTCAAGAGGGTGTCCATCATTGCAGCCAAAATAGTTTTTGCTTTCAAATTCTTGGTATCATTTCTCTTGCAAGAGATAATTGAATATTAAGAACCTTACGTGTGCGTGCTCTTAATGTTGTATTATTTAATATTTTGCTTTCAGTTAAGAAAGATGGCGAGAGGAAAACATCACTATCACCTGGTCTCGTCGTTGGTTTAATCCTGTTTGTAGCATTACTTCTCCTCTTTATTGTTGCCGTTTTAGTAATGAGATTCCGGCGACGCCAAAGGTAATACTTGTAGCTTCACACTAAAGTTTATAGCAAATTAGCAATAATATTATATATTAGGTGTGCTTCCTAAATGATGTCATATAGCCCTCAAAATAGATATGACATGAGGTGACGTCACACAAGTACCTACAAGCACCTCACGAAAACCCTCCCGGTGGGGTACCTAGAACACTACTAATGTTTGTCTCAACCTATTCTCCGTGTTAATTATTTTCCTTTACTGTTTCTGATGGGCATTCGTTCGTCTTATCTTTTACTTATCGAAATTAATATTTGACGGTAAAAGTACATTTCACTTACTAAAATTAAACAATGATTAAAAACGTGTTTCAGACAATAATATTTCAATATTATAGTCCTATGCCAATTTTGTTAAATTGATACAGATGGCGCTATGGTTGTTACCGGGCCACTGCACAGATAAAGAAGGTTAACAATATAGCCTAGTTTTGCTGATGGCGCTGTCATAGATTTTGTGTTATCGACAGGACATGCATTAGAGGTCCTTTCAAGTTGTAACACTCAATTCACGATTAACTATTTCTTGTTTCAAATTTGTTTTAAAGAAGTGAATATTGTTTCCTTTATTTTTGACTGGATGATTTTGTAATACGCAAGTTTGAAAATGGTAATTTTACCGATGTATTCTTTTGTCCATCCCTATGCATTGATGGACTTAAATGAATTAAAGAAAAAAATGTGCTGAAAGTTTATTTTTAAAAATAATAATAACTATGCCGATTTTCTTAATTTTTCGTTACAGAAACACCCCGAAACCGTCCAATGAAATCTACACTACGTTGGAAAATCAATCATTATAAATAGCTAGCAAATGTACAAAACCAAGTACCGTAAAACATCATCTACAAGCACCATTGCTTATGACAAGTCTCTGGGACAAGTGTTAGAATGATGTGCGCCCTCTAGAAAGGTCTTAGATTATTTGCATGCTTAGCAAATTGCTTACCGATGCAGGTAGCTATACCAACAGCTAGTATTGTATTGGCATATCAGTGTTTAGTCATTTCATGTCAAATCACCACTAATCATGCTAATCATGCTTGAAATTGGTTCAAATTTGATGTATGGGGTAATTGACACTGAAAAAAAACCCCACAATTTCAGGTTTAAGCAATGTCGGACCATGTCCAATGATGTTTGCGCTGCGGAGGAAGCATTTTTGTTCGATTTTGACCAAAATGGCCGCCAATTTTCAAATGACAATATTATATCTTCGTAACCAGTGGGACAAATTTTTTTTTTTTGAAAGGTAAAAAACAATTTTCATTATTTTTTATTTAAACCCACGCTCTTGTACCCAAAGACCCTGTATTTATCGTTATCAGAGGCATATAAAGCGGGTGGGCAGGATGGACGAAGATCAGGGAGCCCGAAGGTTCAGGGGCCTCGAGGGTTCAGAGGCCCCAAGCAAAAGCGAAAATTAAATAAGGGCCGATAAAGGAGACATTAAAAGAGCTCCGCACTGCTCCTTGTCAATGGGCCCCGATGTTTATGCTCATGATGCATAGTCTCTCAAGGCTTGTTCTATTCAGCTTGAAGTTTTGCTAAACGTGCAAATAATTCAAATCTTATAGGAGGGCGCACATCATTCTAACGTTTTGTCCGAGAGACTTGTGGTTGAGGGTTGTTGTGAGTGCTTGTGTAAAAGCATCTAGTTTACGGCATGTTGCATTGGACAATAGTGTTTATAGTGAGCCAGATTTTTTATTTAGCGTATTATATTAGCCTACAAGTACTGCGAAATCAATTGCTATTGCAGTATAATTCAGTAAGCCAAAAAATACCAGTTGTGTTCACCCCTGTATGTCCTAAATGAATACAAATGCATCAAAACTAATTCCTGTACTCTTTAGCTCTGATTTAAGACATCATTTGTTGAAATTGGTTGAGAATTAAAGAAACGGTGATCTAAAAACTAATAAAGAAACGAAATCAAAAGTTGCACTTTTGTGTTCTAATCAATGAAAGCACGACGCTAGTTTTAACATGCTAATCAATGGAAGCACGGCGCTGGTTCTCTTATTCGTGAACGCATTGTGTGCAAATCAATAGGGCACGCAAAAAAAGGCGCAAACTGCAACTTTTAAATTGGCATCTTCCTTGGGTTTTTGGATCGTCATATCTTTACTTCTTGAACAATTTCAACAAATGAGGTCTTAAATTCGAGCTAAAAGATGCAGCTGGTTCCAATTATGACATATCTGTCTTTGTTTAGGATATACAAGGGGTGAACATAACTGGTACCCTAAATTTTTGGTTGACTGTATACAGCCACTATAAACACGCTCTTAGAGATAATATGTTACATATAATATCTAGCAGAAATATATTATCGATTTTACGTCATCAAACATTCGTTAGAACTTAAACATTACTGGAAATAGAATGGCAATAGATTAAATAACGTAGATATGTTACATACACTATTTAACGTATAATAAAAAGTCTGCATACTGCTTTACATAACAGATATGTTGGGACAATCGATACTCATTAGGAAATGAATGTGGAGAAAACTTTCTGTTAATAAAATACTATGCTGAGCCACCAGTCTGGGTGGCTCACGCTCCAGTAATTTCAGATGATTGAGCTCAGTAATACATCAAAGAATGTCTTCAAATTCATGAAAACAAATAAATAATCAGCTTATCGGATTAAAAGCTTAGAAGGAAGGTCTTCCTGCTCAGCGAATGTTTGTAATTATCAGAAGGTTTTCTCAAAATTCATTCTTTAATGTGTAGATAGATTCAAGATGATTTATTCAAATATAAAGACAAGGATTAAAAATGATTGATGGAGTATCTAAGTGATACAATATTTTAAACAATGAATGTAGGCCTATACGCCATATTTGGGCAATAAAAGCATCATCATAATTATAGATAGTGTCGTAGTAAGCAACCACTGTACAAAAAAAAAGCTTTGTTGGGGCAATCGTTATACCGGTAAATAGAAAATGATATATAAAGACTGTATAAAACCAGCTATGTTGGGCCAATCTTTATACCGGTAAATAATGACGTACCAACTGTACTGACAAAACCAGCGATGTTGGGCAATCGTTATACAGATAGATAAATAATGACGTAGCAATACTGTATAAAACCAACTATGTTGGGGTAATCATTATACCGGTAGATAGATAGATAATAACCATGATAATGTAGCAACACTGCACAAGACCAGTTATGTTGGGCCAATCGTTAAACCGGTATATAGATAATGACGTAACAACACCGTACAATACCAGCTATGTCTAAGCAATCTTTAGGCCTATACCAGTAGATAGACAATGACGTAGCAACAATACCAGCTAAGTGGGGGCAATCGTGTAATATAGTGCGGTGAGAGGGATGTAAAGCAACTGTATGAAATCAACTGTGTGTTGGGACAATAATTGTTATACTGCAGAAATAAACAGAAACTAAACATATCAGCTATGTTGGGACTATCGTTACGTGTAGAGTAGCAACTATAGACGAATCCAACGAGCCAAGTCATGGTCAGGATTTGATCGGCCATTTTTGGGTCCCCGCATGCACCATACAGGTGTTGTGAGTGCCCAATTGGTTGGATTAAACCCGCTTAAAAATCGATGTTAGATTCTTTTGTGTTGTAAACTGTCATCATTCTTTTGTCTACATGTAACATTAACACGGGTGATAGAATGCAGTTTAAAATACCCTCCAAGGCCGCATCATTTCACATTTTAGGTGAGATAGAGCCGACGGGGACCCAGATAATGGCTGCCATTGAGGTATAGGAATGCGTAAAATTGGATTCGTCTATACGCAATAGCTTGGACAATCCTTGTTTTCGCATATGGACGAACACCAGTTAACTATAAAGGGGTCTATTGTATTATGCTGACTACAGAGCGCGAGGTATATTTTCTTCAGAGCAAAGACATTTTTGTCATGATCGCCGCTTTACCCACATTGTCATATTGGATCCGTAAAATTTAATGCATTGAGTATACTTTTTCAATTCATATATATAATAATGTCAACAAAAGAGAACAGAGCGGAAACACCTTTCGGAAATAAAGTTGTCAAATTGCAAATTACCAGCATTGTAATGGCGACGAATCTGTAATGTTTACATATTCAAGCGCGGCAGGTCGGAGTTCATACATCTTTATCAATAGAGGCCCTGTATGAAATTATTGATTGGCTCCAAACAAAGGATTTGAACCGGTGTCTTTCACCGTAGTTATGGCGGAATACAGTCCATTCAATCAAATGTTGTCATCAACCTATTTGATCGTAGTGCAGGGTTATGTGTGTGAGACGAACTGTCACGGTAGATGGCAATCATGCTTTTGTTGAATGCATTTGAGTAGTCCGCCATATTTACGGGATGATACGTCACATGCAAGGCCTCTATTACGAATCTAGTCTCGGGTCCAGACGGCTTGTGATCATTCATCAGTAAACAAATCGACGGCTTGTGATTGTTTATTTACCTCAAAATATTACCATGTGCACATATGTGATTGGACACGGCGAATCAGCCGTAAATTCGGCCCCGGTCAATTTTGTTTTATTTCGTGTTTAGAAAATATATATCGTAAGCTTTAAAATGGTATATCATTTGACTTCAAATGATATCCAGAAGCGGGTTTATGGTTTGTTGAACTTTTTTCCTTCAACAAAATTATACCTTTTTCGGTTCTACGTGTGACTCTTTTTCCACATTTCTGGTAATAAATATCAAACAGACATAATTGGAGGTCATTACAAATCATCCCCAAGTCAACGAGCTCCAGGAATGTCCTCTCATTGCTAATTGTTGGTTATACATACCTAGACAAAATGCAATGCTTTGTTATCTACCACTTGAACAGGATTTAGCCAAAGCAAACAAAGTTAAGAATTATTCTATATAAATAGATAGAAGCTTATTATCCTCTTTAGCAATAGGATTATTGATTGGTTTAAACGGTGGTTGATCAGACACTTGTCGCAACGAATTGAGATACCTATGAATACGACCGTCACATACATTTTACACTATAACTCAGAATGCAGTTTGCCGAGTTTACGGCTCATTCGACGTGTCCACTCACATATACGCATCATATCAAAATAATTATTTTATTGGAATATTTAATGGAAAGATAACCTGCACCACTTACGCATGAAATAGAAGACTGATGCAGTTATTTCATGGTAAATAATGGCGATATTGAGCATATCTTCAGCCTTTTTCTTATTTTTTAATGATTATTTTTTGTCGATAAGTAGTCCATGATTGCCGACAATCTGGAAAATAGACCATTTCATATCAAGATCGGAAAAGTTCGGAAAATCAGGGTCAAATTGCACCAAAACTGGTGGGCAAGAAAAGTACCCTTTTGCGCGAAAACACAGCATATTAAGCTAATGTGAACATGTGGTCATCGGTTTAAATATTTTCATAGCATATTGAGGTAACACCCCAGTTACTTGTTTTTTACAATAAGATATTAATGAAAAGAAATGATCAAATGTTCGTCATTTTTCGTCAGTTAACTTTTTACAAAACGTTTTTATGAATCACCTCTTCCACAGGTCAGTCTCTTCCACTAGACATACCACCACACGCTTGATTGCACTTTGAGTATCCTTGGCAAAAGTACCTCTCTCATCCATAATTGACCATCGAAAGTTCATCGTAGTTTATGATGCCTGTTATACATTTGAACTTCGCACTGTACATGATGCTGAAGAGGTACTTTTATGCGCGCGCGATAGGGGAAATTATTACATGCTTCGGGTTTTATCGGAATGACTCAGTTTCAAAAGGTCTATTGCTTTGTCGACAGCCTTGTCGAGAACAGCCCTACCATAGTGCGTGCCTATCTGGCCCGTTGCCTATACAGAACTTTCAACAAGTTGATTGTGTTTGCATCCCGCGCATAATATAATCAATTTCAACTCCTTTCTATACTGATCATAGCGAAGGGCATAAATAATTGGGTTACATGCTGAATTTAACATAGCCATGCAGAGAGCAAACCCATATAATAACCCATTGAAATCTATGTATCCTCCAAGATTATATTGTAAGAATAAGAAATGTTCCGTTGACCAACAGATAACATAAACAGCAAACACTGTAATGAGCGTAGTGGTGACATTGTGTGTTTGTTTGGATGCGATGTAGGCTGCGGATGAGGAAGTTACTTTAGACCTACCATTACAGATAGTTCTTTTTTCATTTAAATTCCCCGTGTTTGTGGCAAGATCTGTCGTTCCCGCAGATACAGTAAACATTTCCATTTTCCTCCAGCGCTGTCCGCGTTTCTGTAAGGTAAATATAATGCGAGTAAAACAAAAGGCCATTATAATACAAGGGATAAACAACTCCCAGAAAAATACCAGTACCCCACGTACGGATTTAAATGTCTGTGTGTTTTCATTCCAAAAAGGGTAGGCACATTGTCCGTCTTTGACGCTTCCATTTTCAAAGATTGCAGATGCGACTTCCATTATTGGGCCAAATACCCACGAAAGAGCAGCAAGGACGAAAACCTTCCGGCGCGAAAAGTTGTCAGAGTGCGAAATAGGGTGTAACACAGCATTGTACCTCTCCAGAGAAATTGCCAGTAGATTGAATGTGGATACCGCAAAAAGCGAAAACAAAACTACGCCGTTTTCCCAAAAGAAGCAATACAGATATCCCCAGAATGCATTAGTCGGTACTACAAAAGGTAATATTTCTGTCAAAGTCAAGAGTACAAGAGCGAGTGATGCCAAAAGGTCGACAATGGCTTGCGTCACGATAAGGATGTGAAAATGTTGACGCTTAAACCGAGCGGTAATGAGGCACACTGTGAAGTTACCAACCACTCCAACCAAACCGATAATGGTTTTTATAGATGCAAATATTTTCTCTCCTATTGATTCAGGTTCTACATCAAATGTTTCGAAAGATTTCAGATCTTCTGTTAAGTTAGTATGAGATTCCATGTCTGTGTTGATTACCTTCGCAGTATTTAGGTATTAAAACAAAAATCCCATTATATTTATTTATAGTTTATGGAACATAACATTACAAAATATAATGGAAAAACGGAGGAAGGTAATTTGCAAAACAATCAAATTAGTTTAAAACAAGGCAGATTAAATAATTGTAAAGGCATGTAGGCACAAATAACAACATATACATTAATAGCTTATTTTACTATGGTATATATAATGTGCTTAAATTTACCAGAGACTAGTTTTTTGTCATCACTTGTATTTACAATTTTCAAATAGTTCTACCGAGTTTGACCCAAACAAACACATATTATTGGAAGCACAATTAGAAAACCGTAACTAGAAGGCTATATATTTGTACACAAATACGGCTTACCCGCATGTTATAGGTGTACCCAAACTTACAGTCCTTATTTGCTGAGGACTTAAAATAAAGATATTATAAAAAGTCGCCCAATTGGACGGAAAATGTGTAAAAAGTGAAAGTCCAAGTCACAAGCTTTAATTTAATGTAGGTTGCACTCTTGTAGCACTTTAAAAAAAAGAAATTGTAAAAAGTCCCCTCTCAGTGGAGGCGTCTCTCTTACTCTCCATAGGTTGCTGTTGTCAGTCTCTCTTATTCACAGTGAGGCTATTCAATATGATTAGGGGAAAACATAGGGCCTGCACTTTGGCTCGTTTTTTGCAGGTTTACATGGTCCAATAATCACAAGATGACTGACATGTGGTAACAAAGGCAACAGTCACTGCTATTTGATTACTTCGCCTGTGATTGGCCATCACTGTGATACGATGGTCAAAAAACCAATAGATGACTGACATGTGGTAACAAAGGAACCAGTCACTGCAAGTTGATTAATTCCTGTATGACTGGCCATTCAATACATGTCTGTGATACACTATAGCCTTTTCAAAATGTTTGCTTGACTGCATTGACAATACCCGGGAACAATACACACAGTATATGCATTGGACCAGGGACTGTGTATGAAGGGACTCGAAACGGATTATAGATATCTATTGTCAAGCTATTGTTATCAGGTTATCTTTTATTGCCTTCGATTACATGCGAGTTGCATCGAGGGCGTGATGTTTGTTTTCTTATTATTTACTCATGTTGCCCTATTCAAATATTTCTAAAGTTACGTCAAATAGAGTGCTTGCACGAATGGTCATTAGTTCAAATCATCCTCCAGACAAGCTCCATAAGATATGCTAATGCATGGAGTACAAAGATTTACTTTGATCTATACCAGTTTACAGGTGATTGGTATTGTACTCCATGCATTTGCATATGTCTTCTGGAGCGTGTCTGGAGGATGATTTGAACTTATGATCTTCCGTGCAAGCACCCTATTGTGTAAAATGTCTATCCTTTGTAGAACATAATTTCTGTGTAACGATGGTGATTTTGGTATCTAATTATGTTTTCTTGCATGAGAAATACAACTACGCAACTTAAAAAACTGTACATGAAACCAATAACCTAATAATTACAATATGGATGTTTTTAGCAGCCCTGTTGCAAAAGAGGGTCATCGGTTCCTTGATTAGTTTTTTAATTTGCTTAGTTGTATTTCTCATGCAAGAAAACATATAATTAGACACCAAAATTACCAAAATCAGACGTTGTTAAGGGCTGGGGTATGAACGTTTGGACAGTATTTATTTTGGGACATTAGAGCACATCAGACATATCGAATTGCATTCTGAATACGAAGAATGTCATTCTGATATCAAATAATTTTGATTTTTGAAATTCGCAATTTAATACACATTTTATGGCAAATCATTAAAAATTGATATTTTTGATATTTAACAGTTCTTGAAGTAAACTTTATAAATCTGATGATTTATACTTAAAGTGTATGTAGGTGGGATGAAAAGCCGACGATCAATTGAAAATTTTGACCTTTCGTATTGAATTTTTGATTGATTTTTTTCCCAAAACACCAACAAAAATTTGGTCTTTTTGGGGAAAAATCCATATCTTCAATATGAAAGGTCAAAATTTTCAATTGACCGTCGGCTTTTCCTCCCTGCTACATGCACTTTAAGAATATATCATTAGATTTATATAATTTACTTCGAGGACTGTTATATATCAAAAATTTGAAAAATATCAAATTTTTATAATTTGTCATAAAATGAAAATTATTTGATATCAGAAAGACATGCTTCGTATTCAGAATGCAATTCGATAGGTCCGAGGTGCTCTCATGTCCACAAAAAATACTGTCGAAAAACAATACACGCTCATTTTAGATCCCTTAACTCATGGTCAGAATTCAAAAAGGTCGTTGACCTTTGGAAATTTATCATCAAAGCGCCCTCTAGAAAGGTCTGACGTATAACAAACTATACATTTTGGGAATCCTCATGACCATACGAGTATTTTGATATATTACTTGGCATAGTTGGAGCACTCTGAAAATTTGACCCCCATGTGACCTTGATTGACCCCTCCCCGGAATGCCCGGAAGTTTCAGGAGGTGAGCCCAAGCTAAATTTATTCACAATCAATCAAAGATCCCAAAATGACTCTCAAACTTTTGTTCTATGATTTAGTCACGGAGTCTACAGGCTGGTCCTCTACTAAGAATGCTATAACAAATTTACATTTTTCTGGAATGTGTACACCGTACGCTTGCTGTTCCTACTGATTTTGATCAAGACAAGCCCGGGAAGACAAGCCACACGCGGTGTTGTAACTGTGCTTGGGTTCGTACCAGGGTATCGATCAACGTAGTGCCGTACTATTACACTGACTTTCCTATTCGGCGAGGATGACAATTTTGACCTCCTCATCTATTTAGAAATAGAGAGGTAGACAAAAGACCGTTCCAATTGTCCAAACATTCAAGTATCAGAAGGATGGTCCACAATAGCGTGATTCACGTAACCATGGTAACAGGGATTAAAAAGCTGTCAAGTAGAACCATGTGCTTCTTTTGTCCAATTTGCCATCAAGATTTCAAACGGAAACAGTTCAGACCCAGAGCACGATCATGTCAGAAATTTATATTTTGTTCTGGGCAGTGACGTAGCGTCATAGGGGCATGAGGGGGGGGGGGTCACGTGCCCGCACCCCCAATCGATTGCAACATTTTAAAAACCCCATAGGAAAATTGCCAAAAACGGCTTGTGCCCCCCCCAATCAGACCCGGTGCGCTCCCCCCCCCCTCAATCATGGTCGGTGCCCCCAATCAGATGACCCACGCTACGCCACTTGTTCTGGGACTGATTATTCGGACTACGAACGTATTATTCATGCTTGCTCAACTGAGGATAATTTGTAAACCAACAACCCGCATGGGACAATGGGTGGAAGCCGTTTCCAGTCCCTTCAACACAGTCCCTGGCATACCATACATGTATAGGCATATGTATAGTAAATTTGTCTGCTTTATCTGTTTTGTGCTGTTTAAGCAAATAGTTAAACATAATTTCCATAAAATGTAAGCTTTTACTGTCAGATATGTCCCCTTTTAATTTTTGAGCCTAACAAGTGAGGTAAAGCAAAGAAAATTGGAATTTACTACTAGCGCCAATGAATGTTATACGATTGTAAAACGGTACGATCCTCTGGGTGTGTGTGTGGGGGGTGCGTATGTGTGTCCTGCACGC
Source organism: Amphiura filiformis (assembly GCF_039555335.1). Taxonomy (NCBI): domain Eukaryota; kingdom Metazoa; phylum Echinodermata; class Ophiuroidea; order Amphilepidida; family Amphiuridae; genus Amphiura; species Amphiura filiformis. Next base: position 55,455,949 of record NC_092641.1, on the reverse strand, counting down.
GTATTTTTTTTTCTGCAACTATAACGGGACGCAATACGATACCGGTATGTTATAAGAATCAAACTTACAAGAAAGATGGCTCTTGTGAAATCCTACAATTCTGTCAGAGAAAATATGCATATTTGCATTAAATTTTTAATTAATTGACATAATTGATTAATTAATAAATATGTTATTTAATGATTTACCATAATTCCAAACATGTCAAACAATATGTCAAATTAAAGCTAATGAAATGCTTTATATATTGGTCAGAGCACATTTTGCAGAATGCATTTAGTATTTTAGTTACATGATTCCAAACATTCTAGTGCAATTTTTTGCTATACACGCATAGGCATGATAGGAGCTGTACTTTTAAAATCCGCACCTAATCAATAATTTCACTCCATTGTCAAAGTACTGTGCTCTCTGCATTATGGAGTGACCAGGTCCTAGAGTGTGATGGTTTTGTAGCAGATGACAGTGCTCTTTCAAGCCTGTCAAGGTCAGTTAGTAGCCACTTGCTGAATGGATGGCCATTATCAGCTATCAAACAGCGTGTTTATAGTGAATATACCGCATTCTGAGTATACCGTATACGATAATCCTTGCATATATACCGATACCCTTGCTGTTTATAGTGAGACACAGTTACCGCACAAATTATATACCAACTAACATTATCGTACATTTGCAATGACCCCGAGGTCACACGGGGATTGTGTAAATATTGTGGCGCGAGCTATAAACAGCCTATTCAACAATATGATCATGGCGGTGAACATGTAGCTTAACTCTTGGGGGTGAGAATCGTTCCGAATGTCTTGCGAGCATACTACGCATCATGAAAAAGCTCCTACTTCCGGTAATACCGCGCACAATTTATACTGGTGTGTTTATAGTGGGAATATCTCGCCACAATATCCTTCGGTTGAGAAGGATATCGATGTACCATACATACATATACTGCTAGTGTTTATAGTGGGCAAATATCCGGATAATCTCTAACCGGGTAGAAATTGTACCGCAATGTACCGCACATCTGCTCCCACTATAAACACGCTCAAAGAGATGCCTTGTGCAGCTGCCAATCACAGTAGAGGTTTGATAACATTTTGTTAAAAACCCAAAAATGATATAAGGACAAAGCTGTGCATGTTGGTACCTAATTGTTTGGATTCTTATGTTGAAATTCCGTATTAGTATTTTTATGTGTAGTGTATATTGTTCATAAATTATATAGGTTTTAAATTTTGGGCATTTTTGCTCTGTTGCACTGTACCATTATGGAATTAGAGCAAATCAATTACCGACACAAGCAGGTATACAGTGTATTATTTTATTTTTATTTCGTATCTCAGGAGCATCTAGCTCACTTGGTAAGGCATCAGAATTTGGTACACGAGCGCTTCGAACTTTAAATCGGAAGGTGGTGAGTTCGAGCCTCATCACGGTCACATTAACTTTATAAACCAAATGTTGTTCGAACTTTTCATATTTGTTTTTCTTTTATTGTTTCTTTTTTTGTCTTTTTTTTTTTTCTTGTTTTATTTAATTTTTTTTTCTTTATTTTTCTTTGATTCATATTGCCAGGGTAAGGAGAGGATGGTACTAACGGCCCATTCAGTGATTTTTTCATCCGGGCGATCGTAAAAATCATCAAAATTCAGATTTTGTACTAGACTGCGGAACTCAGTCTTCAATGATATAGTCAGTAATAATCTTTTGGTCATTATATGACTATCATCATTTGACGACTGAGTTCTTATAATACATCATCCGAAGAGCAGTTTCAGACAATTGAATACCGAGAAATACACACCTACCCCCCACGTCGCTCCACCGATCTTGTGACAAGAGAACGGCAGTGCTATACATAGGCCTGTCATATGCATGAAAGAACAACTCAAATTCATTCTCTGTGTCTATTGGGCATGTGAAAAATAGCATGTATGAAAGAATCACCCATTTCCATGATTTGGATCTTGTAACACATTGATTGAAATCCAGTATGTATAAAAGTCCACTTGTAACACATTCATTGCTAGAGAATGACTTTTGAACAAAAAATGGGTTTAATAAAGGAAAGTGTGTGGTTTATATTACATGGCAGAATGCTTATCAACATTATACATACCTGTGTGCTTTATTTTGTATTATCTTACTAGTGGTAATCTCATTCTAACATTGTTGTCTTTGTATATGATTCAAAAACCCACCTAAGTCCAAAATCTAAAATGAACCCCACGAAGTCCCTGAAATGCTAATCGTCATGCCTAATACAGGTTAATCCACTCATTTGCACGTAAAACTTACCATATTGACCAGGTAAATCTAACTGAAGGAATTAAAATGATACACGGGTTTTTCTCTCAAAATAACTTCGCATGGACTTAGGTGGCTTTTGTATTCATGTATTCAATTGCTTGGGATTGTTGGGGGCAGATATATGTATTTGAATGGGGCTTCAACTTCGTCGATACTGCCGTTTTCTTGGGTTTTTGCCAATTTTTTCATTAAAAAATTTATAAAAGTAACAATTTGATTTTTTTTTTCACTTTCGCTGGGATCACTGAATGGGGCTTTGCAACGCAATATATTCAAAACTTATTCACCTACTGTTATAGCATTAATCCGATTATTACACAACTTCGCCAGCGTATTCAAGGCCCGGATTCAAGGCATCTAATGCAAATAATCACCTAGATTATGACGTATCATACTGTAAATATGGCGGAGTACTCAAATTCATTCAACAAAACCATGATTACAAGCTATTGCAATCTACCGCGACAGCTCGTCTCACCCACATAACAAATGCACTATACGATCAAATAGGTTGACGACAACGTTTGATTGAATGCACTGCATTGCGCCATGATTACGGTGAAGGACACCGGTTCAAATCCTTTGTATGGAGCCAATCAATAATTTCACGCACATCCTCTATTATTGCCCAATTTATTGCCCGGGATGATTGCACACTGTAAAAGAGCTATTGTTATAATGTTTGATGAAATCGTGTTTAACTATTTGCTTAAGAACGGCACAATAGAGGGTATTCAATACTACGTCACTTATGACAGAGTCATCCCATTTAAATAAAATTCTGTCCTCCATAAGGTAACACAGGGGAATTCGCATGATAATGCAATAAAACAGGTGATAGGCATGAATGGTTATGGATTCGATCTGGAGACCTGTCCCTCTGTCATCTTAACCCATCTTAGAACTGTCCTCCAGCATGGCTGCCATTTCAATTGTTATACGGTTCCGGTTGGTTTATTGCATACTCTCTATACAGATAAAGCAGACAGATTTACTACATTTGGAACATGTATATACAAATAGGGAATGTGTGTGAGTATTACCTAATTATAATAGGGGCGTATCCAAAAATGAATTCACGCCCCTTTCAAATGTCGAGCCAAAGTGCAGGCCCTATGCTATTCCAGAGGGAGTAAGTAAATTAAATGGAACAGCCATTTCAGAGGGAGTATGTAAATTAAACGGAACAGCCTATTTTGGGCCATGTCAGAGGGAGTATGTAAATTAAATGGAACAGCCAATGGGTATGTAATTTAACTGGAATAGCCTTAACGTTGATTTCATCTATATTATAATTACACTATTCTCCGTGGATCTGTTTAGTCCTACGTGTATGGGGTGGGTGTTAGTAACAATATAATTCTCAGGTGCAATCTGTGTACAAACTCTGAGGCCTGAAGCTGCTTAATTTGATGAGAAACGACCGGCCCTTTGTTTTAACATTTGGGGCCCTGGGCCCATAGTATTTGACTTATGAGGCTCGTGAACATATATTGACGTATAATTCTCTGGTGCTCTCAGTAGACTCAAGCTGGGCACTGTAGCTGCTTTATTTACTGAGTAACGGCCGGCCCTATGTTTTAGCGTTTGGGGCCATGGGGCCCATATTATGTGACATATGGGACCCATATGTACATATAACAATATAATTCTCAGGTGCATTCTGTGTACAAACTCTGAGCCCTGAAGCTGCTTTATTTGATGAGAAACGGCCGGCCCTTTGTTTTAACATTTGGGGCCCTGGGGCCCATAATATTTGACTTATGGGGCTCATTTACATATGTTGAAGTATAATTCTCAAGTGTTATCAGTACACTCAAGCTGGGCATTGTAGCTGCTTTATTTACTGAGTAACGGCCGGCCCTATGTTTTAGCGTTTGGGGCCCTGGGGCCCATATTATGTGACCAATAGGACTTATATATACATATGACAATATAATACTAAAGTCCTATCTGTGTACTAAATCTGAACCCTGTAGCTACTTTATTTGCTGAGAAACGGCCGGCCCTTTGTTTTAACATTTGAGCCCCTGGGGCCCCTAGCCTTGTACATCTGGAGCCAAAATGGGCAAAAGGCACATCTACAACTTAGGGCCCATACATATGCCACTTATGAGCCCTAGTGATCTTGTACTTTTTGAGCTAGGCTTGTCAATCTGTTGCACCATATTTTAACATTTGGGCCCTTGGGGCCCACAATATATAACATATGGGGCTATTGTATATTTGTAAATATAGAGTACCCCTAGGGCTATCAGTGTTCCAACTCAGGACCTGAGGCTGCTTCATTTAATGAGAAACGGCCTGCTTTGTATTCTAACATTTGGGCCCCTGGGGCCCGTGACCTTTGACCTCTGGGGCCAAGATGGGCAAAAGGCACTTCTACGGTGTAGGGCCCATAAGTGTACCATATATGGGCCCCAGGGCCATTGTAGTTTTAACGCTAGCCTTGACAGAATGATGTGTTTGATGGAGGAGGAGAAGGAGGAGGAGGAGGAGAAGATGAAACCCAAGGATGGCAATATACCCGTCCATGCTTCGCGTGCGGGTATAAAAATATACTAAAATGTTCCGTAACACATTGGACATAGAACCTTTTATAGCGAGTCAATGATAAAAGATATTTTGCTAATGGCTTTCCATTGTGTTTGAAGGCTGTGAATTTGATATTATCATTGACACACAGGGTGTTTTTAAATATTGTTAACAGTCGGATGGCAAATAAAATTTAAAACCGTTTCATAAAGCGGAAAATCACACTTCAATCAGTGAACAGTGTCATCACCCCGATATCTTCATGGCAGAAATCGTCATGATGGTAGTCCGAATCCACTAGTTCTTCAACAGCCACGCATGGCAATTTTGTTCCGACCTGTATAATAGTTTGAGACTATGGGCCGAGGGACCTCCGACTAAGGCTATTGACAATTGAACTCTGTAGAAGTCAGTGAGCCTAGTACGTCATCTGCTTTAGACTGCCTCCACCACTGGTCTACGCTGCGCCAATACTGTGTTATGTTCCGTAAACTGAGTGTTTACGAATGAGGGCAGCTGTCATTTTTTTGTTCTGCACATATTTGAATTTCGTCAGTATTTTATTTCAAAACGCCCGGTTGAAGTTCAAGACGCTCACTTAAGATTATCATGTTCTTTAAACACATATATTCAAGTGCAAGCCTTACAAAAATGACGGAAGATATTCATCATTTTCTACAAAGTGATACATGTTTATTAATCTATTTCATTAACGCGAAAAAAATGATTTTTGCTGTTTTTTATAACATAATTGTCACTAAAAATTGGGAAAATACAAGCAAATATAAGTAAAAAAAAGCGCAAATATAAGTACATCAAACAACAAGATAAATGAATGCGTCTGAGAACATGGAGTACACGTCCGAGCATTATACACAATCAATTCATGGTTCACATTTTTCTAACGTTTGCTCTGATTGGTCCTCGCTATCTACGAGTGTATGAAAGATTAACATGGTAATTTTCCTATAAATATTGGAAATACACACAATTTGAAAGCTTTTATCGCTGTCTATAAAGTTAATGATGTTTGACTTTAATGGATTATTTCAATTAAGCCTTTATACTTGATTTCATATTACACTATGTCTTCATTTTATAACATGTATCTTTAGATAAATCCAATCAGCCTTTTGTTTCGGGACACGGAATAAGAATTTGAATTTATTTAAATTTTTCGACCCGAAGACTAAGAGCAAATTGTACAATTGAGTTGTTACTAGAGCGCACTTACATTATGACGTCATAGCGATATTATATGGGGAGTGCCTGTACTTATTTTGGTATCACTGGATGCAAATAAAGGAGACCATAACTATTCATTTATACCAAATATAGCGGTAAACCCCGATAGATCAGTAACTATTCATTGATACCAAATATAGCGGTAAACCCGGATAGATCAGTAGTGTCGCTGACGATGATCAATACCCTCCATCTGACTGAATTGCACCATTTGTCAGGTGCTTCACTAGAGTGACGTATAATTCCACACTCTGGAGGTACTTCAGCTGGTGTCAAGAGCCCCAGATCAAACCATATCCAGCGGCGTAGCTGGGATTTTTTCCAGGAGGGGCAAGACTGTATGGGGCGGGGCCCAAATCCACCAAATTTCCCACTTGGGGGGGGGGCGGGACCCAAATAGACAATTTTGCCAGGCTTATTGATAATAATCGCATGGTATTGCATATCGTATGGATTCCCCATCTCTCTGCCCCTCTCCCCGGCTCTCCTCTCTTTTTTCCTCTCTCTCCCTCCTTTTTCCTTGCACTAGGGGGCGGGGGCCCCCAAATAGGCAATTTTTGCCAGGGGGGCAATTGCCCCCCCTGCCCCCCGGCAGCTACGCCACTGACCATATCCAGCTTCTCTAGCCGACGTCGCAGATTCCTTACCGTTTCTTCATTGCTTGTATAGTCAGGACTATATATAGCACAACAGTGGGACCAGAATATGTGTTGACCTGGTGCCCATGACCCAGTTAAAGTTCCCCTGAGTTACTATAGTTGAGGGACGTCCTGCTTCTCATTCAAGAAAGATCAGTGGCGGCGGAATCATTAAAATTTAGGGGCTGTCGAGCATATTTTGTGGCTGTTTTACTGGAAAAAAAATTCAATTTCAGTCTATTTCGCCCAAAATAAACATGATAAAGGCGGTGCAAAGCGAAGATAGAACCGCTGCGCTACAAACCCGCGCCTAGTTTTCTGTAGACAATGTGATTAAAAAAAAACCAGACTGTAACAAAATTAGTTTGGGAACAGAGCGCCGATAAAGATTTTGGAAATAAGGTGGTCAAATCTCTTATTATAACGATGATGAATCTCAAATGTTTAAATATTCGAGGCTAGGGATCATTCGTGTGTCGTCTGTCAACAACAAGCTCGACGTGCCTGATTGGTCAATCTTGAAGGTATTGATTGCACACTGTATGGGTTGCACACTCATCCAAACGCTAACGTTACTATAATTGTGACCGTACACGACGAATGAGTCGTAAATTCCTCAACCGGTCAATTTTGTTTTATTTCGTGTTTTACAAATATCATAAGCTTTAGAATGGTATATCATTTGACTTCACACGATATCCAGAAGCGGGGTTATGGTTTGTTGAACTTTGCTCCTTTTAACAAAATGGTAGCTTTTTCGTTTCTACATGTGTGTGTTTTTTCACATTGCTGATAATAAATATCAAACAGTCATAATTGGCGGTCATTTCAAATCATCCCCAAGTCAACGAGGTTCACGAATGTCCTCTCATTGTTAATTGTTGGTTATACATACCTAGACAAAATACAATGCTTTGTAATCCACCACTTGAACATGTTGAACAGGATTTAGCCAAAACAAACAAAGACCAGGGCTATTAAGAATTCTACAGACATCTAAGGTAGAAGCTTATTATCCTGTTCAACAATAGGATTATTGATTGGTTTAAAAGAGATACATGTCGCGCCAAATTGAGGTACCTATGAATACGACCTTCATGCACATTTTACACTCACAGACTGTAACTCATAATACAATTTAGGACATTTACGGCTCATTCGTGCTGTACGGTCACAATTATGTATACTAATATTTGGAATATATTTGAATGTTTTTGTACAAATAATTAATTTCTTTACTTTTTCATCAAATAATGTCCCGTATATACGGGAGCTTTACGTATTATCAGGACTCTACCAAACCAATTTTTTAGCTTCGTTTTATGGTGGTCCTATAACCATGATAACACATTCAAGATGTTACCATACCAACGCCCGGCACTATTCAAGATCAAAAGTCAACAAAGATGTCAAATTAAAAGCTGAGCAATTTTCCTCTTATTTCAAGGATTCAGGAAAAGTAGAGTTTGACCTACTTACGACATACCATCCATTGATTATGGTCAAAAATATCAAAATATATCATATATATGGTCAGTTTTTGGGGGCACACAGGGGTCAAAAAGTATAAGCACTACGATTTCAACCAAAATGGTCTCAAATTGTTCGTCATGTAAAAACAAGTCAATAAGATTTAAGTATGTCAATGAACATATTCAATCAATAGAGACTTGAAGTTTGAAAATTTACTTTAACTGGAACGGCAACTTCAGAAATATCGATTGGATTTCTTGCTCAAATTTACTCCAACGCGAACGTATGGCTGGTTACTGCAACAACAGCGTATTGTCGCTTAAACTCTGGACATGTGTATCAATGTGCGTTCAAAAGAAGGGCATGTGTAAGATCTAGTAACCGACTACATCAAAATGTCTCTCTTTTGTTTTAAATAGTCAAGTGGTTATTAGTCCCACTTCAAGACAAAAGACTCTACCTTAAGAGCTCCGTTTAAGTAAACATGAATGAACTCGCGATACCACTCAACATGGATTATGTCGGGACCCAGCGTTAATCTCCTTATCATATTATTTTGAAACTAGTTATACGTTTCAATTAATATTCTTACGATAGTTATATAGGCCTATATATATTATTTAATAAAGCCTCGTCAGCTTTGTCAATTTTATATTCCAATTTACTACGCAAAGCGTAATGAAATACATATTCTTTATTTATTTCCCTCCTTCTGAACCTCTCTCCCCTCCCCTCCTGTTTCCCCTTCCCCACCTTCTCCACATTTCCCCCTCCTTCTCCCCTTTATCTGTACTTGTTCTCTAGCTCTCTCTCGAACTTGACCCTCCTATAATTACCCACTCGCACTCCTGTTTCCCCCTCCCCAGTAACTTTGTCAGGGTTTTTCTGTTAGGAGGGCGTGGGCCGATTCTCAAAGGGAAACGTTTTTCAAAAACAATGAAAAATGGGCTTAAAATTGCAGCAAAAGGCCTAAAAGCGTAAAATATCACGGCGGTCAGCATCCAAAAGGGGAGGGTCAAGAAGGAAGACAAGATGTCCCACGGGGGAGCTGCCCTCCCCCCTTGGCTACCGGCAAAGCACCTCACTTTCCACTTCCAATGCCCTCCCTCTCCTCCTCCCTACCCCCTCTCTTACCAGGCACAACCTATGACATGTTATAAATAAAAAAGTTATGCACCTGCTTTACTCTTCAAGAAGTATTGTATACTGCTGGCTCAAGTAAAACCAGGTCATTTTTACGGGAACTTAATCCCCTTGGCGTTGAAGTGTGACGTTTGGAACAAAAATTATTTTGATCTAATTCAATCATTAATTTTCAGCAACATGTAGCATGTTTTTTACCCAAACCAAATTAGATTTCCAATAATTGGTCTATTAACTAAAGTCTGCACAAAAAGTAACTCCGCTGTTATATATACGCCTATAGATTCAGAACTAATACTTGTTTTCACAATATTTCAACATAAAAAGAAGGATGATTTATTTACACGCATTTTGATACCCCATTTGTCAAATTTTGTTCAATATTGACAATACAGTAGTGTTTTGAAAGAAAAATACCCCAATTTAAAAGTTGCAGTTATTTGTATTGATTTGAATTAAGCGCGAAGATAATGGCGGGCTTTACGTGTTTACAGTGCTGGCATTATAACCATTGATCGCTGTAAACTGCAACTTTTAAATTCGGGTATTTTTCTGTAAAAGCACTACTGTGTTGATAATATTGAACACCATTTGACGAATGGGGTATCAAAATGCGTGTAAATAAATCATCCTTCTCTCTATGTTGAAATATTGTGAAAACTATTATTTGTTCTGAATCTATAGGCGTATTTATAACAGCTGAGTTACTTTTTGTGCATACTCTAGATAATACATAAGTGGCAATTATGTAGTCTATGAGGAAATATGCAAACTATTGTTCTAAATTATGACGTATTTTCATCATATTTACGGCACACTATAGATTCTGGCGTTAACTTTTACTTCAAGCGGCTTTAATGGCAGAGTGGTTTTGAATACATAATCCTCTATAATCCTCTTGACGTTTAAGTTTGTGGTTTCAAACTTCATTTCGCAAAGTCTCTAATAGCTCTCTTCACACGTATGCCAGGTTTTAAGAACATCACACGGGATCGATGGGTTGGAGTAGCCTACCTAGTGGAGCTTTTGGGCGTACATCCCGTCTTTGCCCGTGGTTTGTGCCTCTCATATCTGGCCCGTTTCCTGTATAGAACTTGCAACAGGTTGATTGTGTTTGCATCCCGCGCATAAAATAACCAATTTCAATTCCTTTCGATACTGATCATAGCGAAGGGCATAAATAATTGGGTTACAGGCTGAATTTAACATAGCCATGCTGACAGCAAACCCATATAATAACCCACCGAAATCTATGTATCCTCCAAGATTGTATTGTAAGAATAAGAATTTCTCCGTCGACCAACAGATAACATAAACAGCAAACACTGTAATAAGCGTACTGGTGACATTTCGCGTTTGCTTGGATGCAATGGATGCTGCGGACGAGGAGGTCCCTTTAGGCCTACCATTACCGGTAGTTTCCTTTTCATTTACATTTTCTGTGTTTGTGGCAAAATGAGTCGTTGTCGCAGATACAGTAGGCATTTCCATTTTCTTCCAGCGTTTTTCGCGTTTCTGTAAGGTAAATATAATGCGAGTAAAACAAAAGGCCATTATAATACAAGGGATAAAGTACTCCCAGAAAAAGATCAGTAACCCGATTGCTTTAACAGTCCGTGTCTTTTCATACTGATCAGAATAGAGACATTTCCCGTCTTCGACGCCAACATTAACAAAGATTACAAATGTTACCTCCATCATAGGGCCAAATACCCACGCAAGAGCAGCTAAGACGAAAACCTTCCGGCGCGAAAATTCGTAAACGTGCGAAATAGGGTGTAATATGGCATTGTATCTCTCCAGAGATATAGCCACTAGATTGAATGTGGATATCGCAAAAAGCGAAAACAAAACTACGCCGTTTTTCCAAAAGAAGCAATACAGATATCCCCAGAATGCATTAGTCGGTACTGCAAGAGGGAATATGTCTGTCAAAGTCAAGAGTACAAGAGCGAGTGATGCCAAAAGGTCGGTAATGGCTTGCGTAACAATTAAGATGTGGACATTTTGACGTTTCAACCTGGCGGTAACGAGACACACTGTGAAGTTACCAATCAATCCAGCCAAGGCGATAACGATTTTTATAGATGCAAATATTTTCTCTCCTGTTGATTCAGGTTCTACATCAAATGTTTCGAAAGATTTCAGATCGCCTGTTGAGTTGGTTTCAGATTCCATGTCGATGTCGATGATCTTCTCAGTAATTGGGTAATAACAAAATAATTGTAGTATGTTACTTTGGTATGGCGGATACCTGTCTCTATATTCTGGAATAATACAAGAATAAAGGAAAATACAGGCACTAAGGCACTAAGTAACAACGTTTACTTCAATAGCTCGTTTACTTTGGTACATACCTGTTACAGCTTTACTCGATAGTAACTATTGTGAAGCATTTATAAGAACAATATAATCATCAACTAGCTGATGTAGACATGTCAACATGTCAGGCATATATACGAACTTGACACGAATAGATATATCTTTAATTGAGTCTCAACATTCATTATGACAATTTACGCTACATAAACCTTGATTTATGTGCCACAATGCACTATTGCAGAAGCTACATTTGCCAGTATTTTTCTCATATTCGCCTGTGAATTTCGGCTATCATGCTCAGGATTCTAACTCGTGCACGGAGTATTGTGGGATAGGATTTACCGAGAAAAAAATGGTATGCAGGAAATGAAGTGAAACAACATTACTGGAGAGCTGAGAATGAAATCCAGGGAATGAAATCAAATAATGTATTCAGTCTTAATCCATTATGGTCAAATAAATAAATTATTGTAAGGAAACGATAAAAGCATTCAAAACGTATTAATTGAAATAGCTTTTTGATTTGTTATCTACAGTTTCCATAGTTAGTCAAGAAGCGAGAGAAACCCGTGAAGAATAAGCTTTAATATAATTATATAATATTAAAACAAAATAGGATCAAAATTTGGTGCCCAAATGCACCTTATTTAGTAAAGAGTTGAGGTCATATAGATGTCAAATCTTAAACTTGCTCATAGCTTATTATAAACCACGCCAAATATTTCGTCGACACTGATAAAACATTATATTCAAGTTAGTTGTTTTCTGGCAACTTTTTCTAACCTATGTCGAAAACGTTTTGTATTTGCTGGGTTTGACTTATCTGATATGTAAGATTCTAAAATTATAAGCAAAAAAGTCGCATTTTTAGCTCCACAACCACTCCCGATGTTCATAAAAATTACAAATGTGCCACACACGGCACGGCACATAACAAACCGTTATAAATGTGTACAAAATGTTTCAACAACATTTGAATATCGGATTATATAAAGATCACGAAAACGTTTTGAAAACGTTTATTTCAACATTTCTTCAACACTTACATAAAATTATGTTTGAATGCTTGGCATCAGGTTTTTACACATGTTTTTAAAATGTTATTGAAAAGTTGCATACACTAGCTGTTATACAGGGTGTCCCAGAATGATATATACCGTGTTTGAACAAAATATCAAAAATATATAGTCAACAGTGTATCTAATTTTAATAAATGCAATACAATGCCACTCATGTCTCCTACTTATTCTGTGACTTTCATGGAAATAGCTTGATTCGTTTTGGCGTGACATTGCTATTACTGAAAATGGTCGAAAACTGCATGTGTATAATTTTCAGTGCAAAGGCATCAACACATGGATCCTTTATCACCATCGTCCAGCCACACTGTGCAATATATTAGAGAAATCCTATATTCTTTGATAGGAAATACACCAAATTTGGCACAGATATAGAGCTTACAATTCTAAATAATTCTTGATATGGGATTAAGTGAAATATTTCAATATGACATCAGCTATTTAGGTTGAAAAACATACAAACAAGGGAAGATGCCTACGCATCATACACTGGAACATGGAAACATTCAAACATTACAAACTAGCGCACGAGATCAAATCAATGATGCTTAATCGTATTCTTAATATATCAATATACAGGGGAAAGAAGAATTACGCATCGCACACTAGCACAATTAAACATGAATTTACAAATGGAAACATTACATGCATAGGCAGATATACCAGAGTAAAAACTCCGGACATACCTGCCTGTGCGGGGACTCGAACCCCAGACCTCTAGCTTGTCGGGCGAGCGCTCTTACCACTGAGCTACACAGACTGTCCCTGATAAACAGGACTCAAGTCTGGTACTTATGGATATGAGCAGTCATGCGGGGTAAACAGGTGTGTGAGTTTCATCATTTGAAATCCCGGCAGAGATGGATTTTTCATAAAAGCATATAGAAGGTTCGTCCTTAGTGTCACAGCATGCATTTATGTCTATAGTATATGGGCAAACCCACAGCTACGTAACGAAGAAGATTAAAATTTACTGCGGAAGATCCTTGAGGAAGTTATATCCTCTGTAATAATGACATTTTGGGGTAAAAATTGTGGTAAAAAACACATAAAAAGTATGTTTTTCAATTTACAAATGGAAACATTACATGCATAGGCAGATATACCAGAGTAAAGTATTCTGTAAAACGTTTTTTGTATTAATTGCTGGGTTAGGTGCTGCAACATGAACGACTTTGGTCATGACTGATAAAGTGTAACATCAGAGATTAGTGATCATTTGCCAACGTATGTAGTGTACAGGCGTACACAAAATAGTAAGGAACATGCAGTCATGCAGTCCCCATAATAAAATAATGTGGAAGTGGTTTTTTTCCAAGAAACAAAATGTGATATGAAGAAGAAATATATAAGCGCCAGTGATTGGAATATAAGTCAGCATCTGTAGAATATCAAGTACCGTCATTCTGGTGTGGTGTAAACTTTGATTTAGACAAGATTGCTTCAAATAAATATGATAATTATTCATTTGACAGCCCTTTGCAAATAAATGTATTAAAGCACGAAATGAAAAGACATTTAGTAACATATCTTTATCATTGACTCGCTATGGTTATATGTCCAATATGCTATAACTTAATAAGCTATTGGGGTTTTATAAATCGTGTGTTTCCAATTATAAGTTAATATTATGTGCGCGTTTGGGTCAAAATCGATAAAACCATGTAAAGGGTAGAGTGCAATGGAAATGCTGACAAGACCAACCGGTCGTGTTATAAATTGAGCACCTAGAATTGAGAAAACCAACACTGGTCTCGAAGGTAATAGTATATAACAGTATATTGCGGGACACGAATTAAGTCTAGGCTAGACCGAATATGAATTTAAGATTCATTCGTATGCAATTATCTTGGCATTGAGAGTACAACAAATCTACCCGCTGACAAACGGCAGCAGCCTGAAGTTTTTGAATTTTATTGGCCTATGGTATAAAATGACATTTATAGCTGCACGTTGCATTATTTGATGTAATGTTCCATATATTCATACGTGTGCCACATTAAAGAAACATAACGCGATATTTGTTTGTAATACCTAAAGACTGAGACTACTAAACACTAAAGACATGGAATCTCAAACCAACTCAACAGAAGATCTGATATCTGGCACAAAGTTTGATGGAAAACCTGAATCAACAGGAGAGAAAATATTTGCATCTATAAAAATCATTATCGGTCTGGTTGGATTGATTGGTAACTTCACAGTGTGCCTTGTTACCGCTCGGTTTAAACGTCAGCATGTTCACATCCTTATTGTTACACAAGCCATTGTCGATCTTTTGGCATCACTAGCTCTTGTACTCTTGACTTTGACACAAATATTCCCTTTTGCAGTACCGACTAATGCATTCTGGGGATATCTGTATTGCCTCGTCTGGAAAAGTCACATGATTATGTATTTCTTTTTTGCGGTTTCCACATTTAATCTACTGGCTATATCTCTGGAGCGGTACAATGCCGTGTTACACCCTATTTCGCACGCTGACAGTTATTCGCAGCGAAAGGTTTTATTCTTGCTGCGCTTGCGTGGGTATTTGGCCCTTTGGTGCAAGTCACATATGCAATCGTTGAAACTAGGATCATCAAAGACGGAAAATGTTATTATTTGTATGAAAAAGCACAGCTAAATATATTGGGCTACTTGTCTTTTTTTGGGAGTTCTTTATCCCTTGCATTATAATGGGCTTTTGTTTTACTCGCATCATATTTACCTTACAGAAACGTGGACAACTTTGGAAGAAAATAGAAATACCATCGAGAAACCCTAAGCCGTCTACCTTGACATCCGGAGCATCCATTGCATCCAAACAAACGCGAAATGTCACAACTACGCTTATTACAGTGTTTGCTGTTTATGTTATCTGCTGGTCAGCGGACCAGTTCTTATTCCTACAACAGAATCTTGGAGGATCATACATAGAATTCGGTGGGTTATTATATGGGTTTGCTCTCAGCATGGCTATGTTAAATTCAGCCTGTAACCCAATTATTTATGCACTTCGCTATGATCAGTATCGAAAGGAGTTGAAAGCGTTATGCTCGGGATGTAAGCACGGTTAATCTGAAGAAAGCTATTCACATTCCGCTCAGAAAAGGATAGACAGACACCACGGATATGCACACACACACCACGGAATGTACTTCAGAAAGCTCAAATGGGTAGCAAAAACCGCTACTGCGGCCAATACCAATAATGACACAGACGATTTATCTCGGACTGTAATTTATCAAACCTAGAACATGATATACTTAATAGCTTGATATTAACGATTAAACTAAAAAATAAAAATAAATATCTCCTTGTATTAGCTATCTCTGTTAATTACGCCTGTATCTTTTTTATTTTTATTTATAACATGCGGCCGAAGCCAGACTAAACCCAATAGTGCTCAGAGGCTACTAAATTCAGGGATGCCTCCAGATATGACGGGACAGGGATATGGGAAGAGGTCCGATTTTAGAAGCAGGAGGAAAACCGGAGCACCCGGAGAAAAACCTGCGAGGACGAGCATGGATCTGCAACCAAACTCACATGTGGCACCGCGGGGAATTGAACCCGTGCCACAGTGGTGCGAAGCGAGTGAGAAGACCACTGCACTAACCCGCCCTCCCATAGACATATAATTGTATGCTTCTGTGATTTTAGCGTCCTGTTTTTTGTTACGTTTCCGTAGAGACATCCTGGCTACTGCGTTGGTGTTCTTGGTTTCAAACGCTCTTATTCAAGCCAGTAGTATGTCTGCATGTCCTTTGTGAATACTACCTACTTGCGACTTTAACGCTTAATTCGTGGTAGCAGGTCACATATAATCAGGTCTAAATTGCGCAATTGTGGAGACTGAATACTAAGGCATCTATTTGTATAGTATTATCCTGGTATTGAGAGTATAACCTTAAACAGCTTACAAAAAACACAGTGATTTATATTGCGCTAAGCTCATGCATATAATAGTCTAGTAAATTAGATAACCCGGTACACACCGACATCGCCCGGTTAATAATTACATTATACAGCAAGAGACACTGAAATGAATACACGGGATCGATACACGTGGATGTGCTATGCACGATTGATATTCAGACGATAAATCTTTGGATACCGGGTTTGAAAATGATGAATATCTCCCATAAATGATTTCGTATAAAGAAACCAGATGTGGTTCCTTGCACTTGAATATATATTTTAACAGATATGATAGTCGTTAGTTTGCCCTTTGAGATACTAGCTTGCGTCTTGAGTCAAAAACTGACAATAATTTTGATTTATATGTGCCGAATTTTATAGCGCAGTGTAGGCCTATAGGCCAACCGTGAAGGTAGTCTAAAACCATATGACCTATGCTCGACTAACACACAGCGAGGACAGTAACCGGGCTAATCGGGGCTATTGTCAGTAGCCTTAGTCAGATGTCCTTCGGCCGGCCCACGATGCGACACAAAACTATTAAACAGGTCGATATAAAATGGATATGCGTGGCGGTGGATTCAATCTACCATGGCGATTTCTGCCATGAAGATATCGGGGCGATGACACTGTGCGGTACGGCTATCATATTATTTGCTTAGAGGATATCTCCGGCGATCACAATATTACACCTTATAATTATGTTAGAAAAATAATTATCAAGCACGAATTACATGACTTTATTTAAAACAAAGTCATATTGTCATTATCATTCTTTATCCCTTGTATTATAATGGGCTTTTGTTTTACTCGCATCATATTTACCTTACAGAAACGGGGACAACTTTGGAAGAACATGGAAATACCGTCTCCATCATCGAGTAACCCTAAACCGTCTACCTTGACATCCACAGCATCCTCAGCATCCAAGCAAACACGCAATGTCACCACTACGCTCATTACTGTGTTTGCTGTTTATGTTATATGCTGGTCAACGGATCATTTCTTATTCCTACAACGTAATCTAGGAGGATACCTAGATTTCGATTCTTATATATATGGGTTTGCTGTCAGCATGGCTATGTTAAATTCAGCATGTAATCCAATTATTTCCCTACGCCCTTCGCTATGATCAGTATCAAAAGGAGTTGAAAGCATTATGCGCGGGATGTAAAAACGGTTAATCTGAGGAAAGTAATTCACGTTCCGCTCAGAAAAGGATAGGCAGACACCACGGACATGCACACACACACCACGGAATGTACGTCAGAAAGCTCAAATGGGTAGCAAAAACCGCTACTGCGGCCAATACCAATAATGACACAGACGATTTATCTTGGACTGTAATTTATCAAACCTAGAATATGATATACTTAATAGCTTGATATTAACGATTAAACTAAAAGATTAAAATAAATATCTCCTTGTATTAGCTATCTCTGTTAATTACGCCTGTATCTTGATGCATAGACCTATAATTATATGCTTCTGTGATTCTAGCATCCTCTTTTTATGTTATGTTTCCGTAGAGACATCCTGGCTACTGCGTTGGTGTTCTTGGTTTCAAACGCTCTTATTCAAGCCAGTAGTATGTCTGCATGTCCTTTGTGAATACTACCTACTTGTGACTTTAACGCTTAATTCGTGGTAGCGGGTCACATATAATCAGGTCTAAATTGCGCAGTTGTGGAGACTGAATATTAAGGCATCTATTTGTATAGTATTATCCTGGTATTGAGAGTATAACCTTAAACAGCTTACAAAAAACACAGTGATTTATATTGCGCTAAGCTCATGCATATAATAGTCTAGTAAATTAGATAACCCTATGCGGCTATCATATTTTTTGCTTAGAGGATGTCTCCGGCGATCATAATATTACACCTTATATGTTAGCAAAATAATTATCAAGCACGAATCACATGGCTTTATTTAAAACAAAGTCATATTGTCATTATCATTCTTTATCCCTTGTATTATAATGGGTTTTTGTTTTACTCGCATCATATTTACCTTACAGAAACGCGGACAACTTTGAAGAAAATGGAAATACCATCTCCATCTCATCGAAATGTCACAACTACGCTTATTACAGTGTTTACTGTTTATATTATCTGCTGGTCAGCAAACCAGTTCTTATTCCTACAACAGAATCTTGGAGGATATATACATAGAATTCGGTGGGTTATTATATGGGTTTGCTCTCAGCATGGCTATGTTAAATTCGGCATGTAACCCAATTATTTATGCACTTCGCTATGATCAGTATCGAAAGGAGTTGAAAGCATTATGCTCGGGTGTGAGAAAAGCTATTCACGTTCCGCTCAGAAAAGGATAGGCAGACACCACGGAAATGCACACATCACGGAATGTACGTCAGAAAGCTCAAATGGATAGCAAAAACCGCTACTGCTGCCAATACCAATAATGACAAAGACGATTTATCTCGGACTGTAATTTATCAAACCTAGAACATGATATACTTAATAGCTTGATATTAATGATTAAACTAAAAGATTAAAATAATTATCTCCTTGTATTAGTTCTCTCTGTTAATTACGCCTGTATCTTGTTGCATAGACCTCAGAAAAAGTATAGTCCCAGTAAACACAAAGCTGTTATCGCAAAATGTTTTTTTGCAAATCATTGCGTCAACAATTAACATTATGTTAGAATGTTTGGCATCAAGTTTTTACACAAGTTGTTTTTACCTGTACACTTAAAAAGGTATTCTGTAAAACGTTTGTGTATTTGCTGGGTTAGGTGCTGCAACATGAACGACTATAGTCATGTCAGTTCGGGGGCACTCGTAATTCACGGACGTCTCTGATTTCAAAGACGGGTCAGTGATATCACATGTATACGTCGAGCTTTGTTGACAGCTGAGCACTCGATGTAGCACATCGGAACGCAGCTGAGTGTATTAGAATAAGCTTTCCTATGCTTAGCAAATAAACTCAACTCAGAAAGTATCGAAACGATTATAGATGATCAGATATATCGGGAACTGAAATATATAGCAAAAACTTATTTAGTGTATATAAAGCGCAGTTTTCTCCTGCGCATTATGATACCTCTTTTGTTTGCTCTACGATATCATTTGGTCGACTTATGGGCGCCTGAGTGGCTTCAAGTCAGATTTTGAAAGTTGCGCTTGCTCGGGATGTAAACACGGTTAATCTGAGGAAAGCAGTTCACTCTCCGCTCAGAACAGGATAGGCAGACACCCCGAACATACACACCCCACGGACTGTACGTCAGAAAGCTCAAATAGATAGCAAAAACCGCTACTATGGCCAATACCAATAATTTATCAAACTAGAATATGATATACAATAGCTTTATATTAACGATTAAACTAAAAGATTAAAATAAATATCTCCCTTTATCATGTTTATTAGATCTCTCTGTTAAGTACGCCATAGACCTATATGCTTCTGTGATTCTAGCGTTCACTTTTTTATTATGTTTCAGGAGATATCCACGAAAAAACCTTTTCCCAAAAATTCAGTTGATTCTGATTTGAAGTAAGGTATGCGCGAGATATGCATCATTATTATACTGCGCCAATAAAGTATCCTTACACTTATCCTTACACAATTTCCGAACTAAACAATATTGGGGTAAATTTGTTTTTTTAATAGATGCACTAGCTAATCTTGCACATTATGACACCACATTGAATCCAATGTGACTTCAAGAAGCAAAGTTACAAGCATTTGATTAGACGAAGGTCCAGTTTTAAAAGTGACAATCTAGCCTATTCAAAACACCACAGACTAGACATCTGGTTCGAGAGTGGTAAATGGCTAATTTATGTGTTTGGCTTTAATTTAAAACAAAAGAAACAAAAGAAAATTGAACCAAAATAACTGACAAATAAAATGAAAGCTTTGAAAAGTACAGAGAAGTAAAAACTGAAATAAAAACTGCTTTAAATAACGCTTCATTGAAGAAACTGTGTTGTCTCTTTGTTTCGCTTGTTGGAATCTTTTTGCGCCTTGTATAGGCCAGTTTGTCACTTTTAAAACTGGACCTTCGTCTATTCAAATGCTTGTAACTTTACTTCTTGAGGTCACATTGGATTCAATGTGGTGTCATAATGTGCAGGATTAGATAGTTCAGTTTTAAAATTGTGATTATTTTTCCAACTTAACTGTAAGGATACTTTATTGGCGCAGTATATATACTTCATGCTCCACAGGGCACTGTGTTATAACTTCGTTTTGTTATTGTTTAGTATGTTTAAAGAGAACGTGATCTCAGGGGCTATTTTAACGTGTTCACTGGCACGTTCGTGCAGTGAGATTAAAAATCCGTGCAGTGAGAATTAAAAATCCGTGCTTAAAATATGTTATGCCATTCGACAAATTCAATCTTTCAATGGGGATGCTTATAGCACTTACAGGGGTGTAGCCAGGTTTCTTGGTCAGGGGGGGGGCAAAATAAAATTTTGGGGGCACAGACGAAAACAATTGCAGTTGGATCATACAAAACATAGAGACTATATGTCTTCGAGCTTCCTGAAAAGGGCCTTATTGGGATGATTTTACACTATTTTCGCCCATTATCCGGCTAAAAAGGGCTTTATTGTTACAATGTGCGCGCGTAGCGCGGAAAATTTTTGTATTTTACACTATTTTGGCCCTGAATTTTGCTAGAAAAGGGGCTCCTTGCCCTTTTTCTTTTCCTTTGCCCTCCTGATTTTCTCTTTCTTTTTTTGTCAGAGGGGCCCTTTTTCTTTAATGTTTTTGTCAGGGGGGCACTCTGCCCCCCCCCCACCCCCCACCCCCCCCCCCTGGCTACGCTACTATGGTCACTTTCAGGTAAAAATGTCAAAATGTAAGCTATTGTGGTTTTCTAAATCACGTGCGTCCAATTATAAGCTGGTATTATTTGTGTGCTTGGGTCAAAAAAAAAGTTTTTAGGTATGGTTCAATAGACACTAGCCCAGAAGAGAGCTCATTTTTAATTGAATCGGACAATGAATTTGAGTGTTACTGCCGAGTACATCTGTAAAATATTCATAACTATAAAAGTAAATTCATTTTGCGGTGTACCGATCCATCAATACCCATTATTATGTCTTGATGAATCCAAGTGTGTGAAAATATTGGATCCAAGACATAATAATGATAAAATTAGATGCTTTACGCCCAATATTGATTGATCTCACTTAAAAAACAATATTTTATGGGCTCAATCGATCCAACTCTATATCACACTTGGTAAATTTTAGCCCTGCAAGTAAAGGAGATATTAATGTAAAAGTTGTTGCTTAGAGCTTTAGTACGTGCTTTTTATTTTATTAGCCTATTATTTATTTTTATAAATGACCTACATAGCATCACGTTCCATCAATTTACCTTTATTTTCCATATACATACGTGTACCATATCAAAGAATCACAATGCGAATTTTGTTTGTAATGCCTAAATAATGAGAAGACAATTAATGCTGGCATGGAATCTCAAACCAGCTTAACAGGCGTTATGAAATCAGGCACAATATTTGATGTAGAACCTGAATCAACAGGAGAAAAAATTATAATTCTACATCAGCCAGTTGATGATCATGTTTTTCTTACGGTGCCTAAAATGCTTCATGACAGTTACTGCCAGATACATTCGTATAATACGTACCGGTAAGTAATTTCCAGTTGTTAATAGTGCCCTAGTAGCCACAGTATCAAGCACCTTAAATTTAACAACTTGATTAATCATTAATGCCCTTTATTCTAACTTTTCTTCGATTTTTCTTTCTTTTTTGTATTATTCCAGAATCATGCCCACTATACCTTAAACATGCTGCGATTTATTTAGCATAATAATACGTATTACCGAGACAATCGAACTGACATGGAATCTCAGACAAACTCAACAGAAGATTTGAAATCTGGCACAACCTTTGATCCAGATCCTGAATCGACAGGAGAGAAAATATTTGCATCTATAAAAATCGTTATCGGTTTGGTTGGTTTGATTGGTAACTTCACCGTGTGTCTCGTTACCGCCAGGTTGAAACGTCAAAATGTCCACATCTTAATTGTTACGCAAGCCATTGCCGACCTTTTGGCATCACTAGCTCTTGTACTCTTGACTTTGACAGAAATATTCCCTCTCGCAGTACCGACTAATACATTTGTGGGATATCTGTACTGCTTCTTCTGGAAAAGCCAAGCAATCTTGTTTTTCCTTTTTGCGGTTTCTACATTTAATCTCCTGGCTATATCTCTGGAGAGGTACAATGCCGTGTTACACCCTATTTCGCACGCTGACAGTTATTCGCGCGGAAGGTGTTTATTCTGGCTGCGCTTGCGTGGGTATTTGGCCCTATGGTGCAAGTCACATATGCAATCTGTGAAAATGGTGGCATCAAAAACGGCAAATGTGCGTATTATTATTGGTATGAAAATAACACAGTTAAATACCTGGGGGTACTGGTCTTTTTTTGGGAGTTCTTTATCCCTTGTATTATAATGGGCTTTTGTTTTACTCGCATCATATTTACCTTACAAAAACGAGCACAACTCTGGAAGAAAATGGAAATACCTTCTCTATCAGCAAAAACGACCCAGCTTAGCACAAACACGAGAAATGCAAATGATTCTGGAACAAAAGGAAATGTAACTATTGGTCTTGGTAACCCTAAACCGTCTACCTCGACATCCGTAGCATCCATTGCATCCAAGCAAACACGCAATGTCACCACTACGCTCATTACTGTGTTTGCTGTTTATGTTATATGCTGGTCAACGGATCATTTCTTATTCCTACAACGTAATTTAGGAGGATACATAGATTTCGATTATTATATATATGGGTTTGCTGTCAGCATGGCTATGTTAAATTCAGCATGTAACCCAATTATTTATGCTCTTCGCTATGATCAGTATCGAAAGGAGTTGAAAGCGTTATGCGCGGGATGCAAATACAGTTAATCTGAGGAAAGCAACTGGGGAAGCAATTTATGTTCTGCTTATACACCCTATTTCGCACGCTGGTAATTATTCGCGCCGGAAGGTTTTTAAATGGTAGAGTCAAAGACGGGGTATGTGCCTACCCATATTGTTAAGGAAAAAAAACACGGAGAGTGAAATCCGCACTTGGGGTACTGATCTTTTTCTGGGAGTTCTTTATCCCTTGAATTAAATGGCATTTTGTATTACTCGAATCATATTTACCGCGGAAAACGTTTGAAGAAACTGGAAATACCTACTGTATCTGCAGAAACGACTGATCTTGGCATACACATGGAAAATGCAAAATATTCTTAAACTAAAGGAAAGGGAACTGCCGGTCACCCGGTATTATAAATATTTTTTCCATACAGCTCAATACTCCGTTGAAATCAATATTCTATTATTGACACAGATAAAGAAAGTTTACATATGCATTGTGAATGGGCTGAACGTGTTCCTTTATACCTGTAAAGTATTAATTGTAATTCTCAAAATTAAATATATCACAATTTTTACTTTGGATTTCAAAATTTTTACTTTTAAAATGCAGTAAAAGATATCCACAGCAAGCTGCAAGGCCCCGCTAATTAGTGTATTGCTTTTCGAGTGAGTGTACTGAAACAAAACCCTGATTTTACCTGAAAACGAAATCGATTTTCTTGTAATAGAAACATCATATGGGGGTACTAGAGCATGCACAAATCGTAATAATATGTAGAATATAGAAACTCTGTTGTATCTCATATGATAGTCATGGTATGCTTAGCCTGAGTCGCTCGGCCTATCTCGAACAAAATCGCGATGCGTAGCTGTTGAAAAACGAGAGGATTCGCTGTACTATCACGGCAATTTTTGACACGAAGATATAGGAATGATGACGATGTGCGGTAGGCTTAAAGCGTCATCCTCGTCCGCAGCATCCATTGCATCCAAGCAAACGCGTTATGTCACCACAACGCCCATTACTATGTTTGCTGTTTATATTATCTGCTGGTCAAGGGGCCATTTCTTAATCTTACGATATAATCTAGGAGGGTACATAGATATCAATGGGTTATTATATGGGTTTGCTCTTAGCATGGATATGTTAAATTCCGCATGTAAACCAAATATTCATGCTCTTCGCTATGATCAATATCGAGAGGAGTTGAAAGCGTTATGCGTGGTTAATCTGAGGAAAGTTCGCGTTTTGCTCAGGAAAGGAGTACGGGCATGCACAAACGGGGGATGTACGTCCGAAAGCTTCAATAGATAGCAACATTAACTACGGCCAATACACTTAAAAACATTATGTTACAATGTTTGTCATCAAGCTTTTACATTTTTAATGTTATTAAAACGTTCTTACCCTTTATATAGCCCTACATTTGTGTTTGCTGGGTTAGGTGCTGCAACATGAATGACTTTGGCCATGATTATAAAGTCTAACATCAGACATGTCTGATATTAGTGATTATTTGTCAACGTAGTATAGACAGTTTAATACAAGCATGCACGGAAAATTAGGGAACATGCAGTCCCCAATCTAAAATAGTGTGGAAACGGGTTTGTTTTTAGTTGAACAAAAAGTGAAAGGAAGAAGAAAGGTATTCACAACAGTGATTGGAAAATATATTGCAACGCCCTAGTCAACATCAGTAGAAAATAAGTACCGTCATTAGGCAGCGATGTAAATTTTGGTTTAGGCTAGATTGCTTTAAATAAATCAATGATAATTATTCAATTAATAGCCCTTTGCAAATAAATGTATTAAGGATACATATTATTGAAAAATAACACTTCGATGTTTGCAAAAGTCCATTCTACAAATCATATACTATTACAACTTGCTTGATTTATTGTTGCTAATGAATTATGTACATTTTACAGAAGTGTTGTTGTTTCAGCCCTCTCTACAGCATAACTCAAGAACCACAGGGCCTGCAAAATATGTGATATTTGAATTCTTCTACACACTCGCTATGAAATGATCAATGCAAATTTTGCCAAATCTCACTACCATTCGCAAGATGTCGTGAACTACCAAATCGCAACAGTTTAAAATAGTTGCTAACCTTAAAGCATGGAATGGAAAGACATTAGTAACATATCTTTATCATTGACTCGCTTTGGTTCTATGTCCAATATGCTATAACTTAATAAGCGATTGAGGTTTTTTTAAATCGCGTGTTTCCAATTATAAGTTGATGTTATGTGCGTGTCTGGGTCAAAATCAATAAAACCGTGCAAAAGGTAGAGTACAATGGAAATATTGACAAGACCAACTGCTCGTGTTATAAATTGAGCACACAGGAGTAGGAAAAACAACACTGGTCTCGAAGGTAACAGTACCTTTTTCGACACAAATTAAGTCTAGGCATATAATATGAAATCTTAATATGAATTTAAGATTCATTCGTACAGTATTATCTTGGCACTGAGAGTATAGTAAATCAACCCGCTGACAAACGGCAGCAGCCTGAAGTTTTGACTTCTACATCAACCAGTATAATGACAGGATTGTTCTTATAGTTCCATTTTGTGATTCTAGCATGATCCTTTTTGGGTATTTGGTTTAATAGATACTGCAGACAATCGACGCCGACATGGAATCTCAGACCAACTCAACAGAAAATCTGAAATCTGGCGTAGATTTTGATGGGAAAATTGAATCAATAGGAGAAGAAATATTTGCATCTATAAAAATCAATATCGGTCTGGTTGGAGTGATTGGTAACGTCACAGTGTGTCTCGTTACCGCTCGGTTTAAACGTCAACATGTTCACATCCTTATTGTTACGCAAGCCATTGCCGATCTTTTGGCATCATTCGCTCTTGTACTCTTGACTTTGACAGAAATAGTCCCTCTTGCAGTACCGACTAATGCATTCTGGGGACGTCTGTATTGCTTCGTCTGGCATAGTCACAGGATTTTGTATTTCCTTTTTGCGGTTTCCACATTTAATCTACTGGCTATATCTCTGGAGAGGTACAATGCCGTGGTACACCCAATTTCACACGCTGACAGTTTTTCGCGGCGAAAGGTTTTTATTCTTGCTGCCCTTGCGTGGGTATTTGGCTCCTTGGGGCAAGTCACATATGTAATCGTTGAAACTAGGATCATCACAGACGGAAAATGTTATTATTGGTATGAAAAAAACACAGCTAAATACCTTGGGGTAGTGGTCTTTTTTGGGAGTTCTTTATCCCTTGTATTATAATGGGCTTTTGTTTTACTCGCATCATATTTACCTTACAGAAACGCGGACAACTTTGGAAGAACATGGAAATACCGTCTCTATCATCGAGAAACCCTAAACCGTCTACCACGACATCCGCAGCATCCGCAGCATCCAAGCAAACACGTGATGTCACCACTACGCTCATTACTGTGTTTGCTGTTTATGTTATGTGCTGGTCAACGAATCAGTTCCTATTCCTACAATTTAATTTCGGAGGATACATAGATTTCGATGGGTTATTATATGGGTTTGCTCTCAGCATGGCTATGTTAAATTCAGCATGTAATCCAATTATTTACGCCCTTCGCTATGATCAGTATCAAAAGGAGTTGAAAGCGTTATGCGCGGGATGTAAAAACGGTTAATCTGAGGAAAGTAATTCACGTTCCGCTCAGAAAAGGATAGGCAGACACCACGGACATGCACACGCCACGGAATGTACGTCAAAAGCTCAAATGGATAGCAAAAATGTTATTATCATCAACACATATATTTTGTAATCGCCAATAGCTGCACCTTTAGCTCTGATTTAAATGAAGACTCTGGCAATCACAACATTATACCTTATATGTTAGGAAAATTATTATCGAGCACGAATCACGTGGTTTTATTTTAAACAAACTCATATTGACCACAAAAAACGAATACAAACAGCCATGTCTCAATACGCGATATTCAAAATGCCAGGCCGAATTTGTCTAGTGCAATGACGTCCCAGTAATACAATGGAGGCTGGCGACATTTGAGCATGAATAACCACGACGTTGTACTAGACAATTTCGGCGCGGGAACTACTTTTACTAACTACTTATTTACAAACGTAATCGGACTTTTGACCCCCTCCCTCCCTAACGAAAGGACTTTCGTTTATAAGCCTTCATCGAACTTTTGGGTTGTTCCCTAAAGTACAATATAATCGTGTATTAAAACAAAATTTTGACAAATATTGAGGGCGCCCTCCTCAGCAAACGTTATATACAGGTGGTGGCGGATATTGTCAACTTTGACGTCGCCATTGGATTAACACATAATCATGAAATCTTCACAAACAATTCTAAATATGTTATGTGGTGTCAAAACAAAATCTTATCTTACTCTAAAACCGTTGGGGTATGACAATGTACCACACTATAAGTATGTTGTTTTTCAATTTATAACTGAAACTGTGTACTTTGAATGGGGCTGTCAGCCTTGTATTTTCGCCAGCCTCGTACGTCACGTGTCGTGTAGTCCTATGCCGTCTGGTAATACAGTGAATGTATTGGGGTATTAATCTATTATCACTAAAAGAAACAGTAAAACATCGTAGTGGATACCGGCTGCGCCGGCATCCACTACTCAAAATATTGGCCAGCCCATCCATTATGACACGATATTGGATATGCAAAAGACAAAATCCTATCTTTTATTCTCTAACTATAAACAGCAAGATAGAATTTCGGTATACATACAAGGAATATCATACACAATGTTTTCAAAACTCAGTATTCACTATATACATGCTGATATATGTCAGTCTGGTCCTGTGATGTAAACGAGCTATAGTCGCCTTTTTGTCTAGTCTACATATTATAAGGAAGGTGCCTCGATTGTTATGTACAAAGATATTTAACAAACCGTAGCATAAGGAAATTAATAAATAGTTGAGACCAATCAAGAGAGAATGCTCATCTCAAGCGTTGCTTGGCGGCTTAAGAACATCATTTGCTTCACGTGTCTTTGCTCCTCTTCCCAAATTGATTGTTTTATCAAATTGATTGATTAACATCGTACAACTCTAGGTGAACAAATGTCCAGTGGCGTCGATTTCTTTTTTGACATTGGGGGGGTGTTGGAAAAAAATCTTTAAGTATAGTGAATCCAGTACCTTTTTGCGACCAAATACGCTTATGACACAAACAAAATTGACATATTGAAGCTAAAATGATGAAATATGGTGCAAAAGTGGAATATGGGGGCTACAGTGGCAAAATATGAGGTTAATTTGGTCAGAAACCCACATACAGACGTCAACATTGGGGGATGATTGTTTGGACCATCCCCCTGGCAAAATATTGGGGGGGGGGATTTATCCCCCACCCGGATCTACCCCTATGGTATAGTCAAACCCATGATGGGTAAAACAGCGTCACTGCTAGGGACCATTTCAAATGTAAAGATGAATCGCCAACGTCCTTGTTACCTTCTCCAGATGAAGCATTTTCCGTTGTTTTGTTTTCAGAATGATCATCAAAATTTTTTTTGCCAATCATCTCTTGGTGAGTCTTCTTCAGGACTCGTTTGAACTCGAAGATCATCTATTTCAGCAGAGTCTTCAGGGCTCGACTTAATCAAGTTTCTCAGTAGACTTTCCATAGACTCACTATTTTGTTGCGAACCAAACCGATCTGGACTACGTTCAAGCCGCTTTGCTAATAGTTCCGCATCTACTCCTGTGGCTTCTAATTTAAATTCAGTGACGTAACTGTCGGTGTCATCGGATCGTTTACCACCAGTATCGTAATACTTTATAAGCTTCAGAATGTGTGAGGATGATCCTGGCTCCGTTCCATGCGGTCGTGTCGGCGGTGTAGCAATGCGAGATCCTGGATCCGGTTCGGGTGGTGGAGTCTGTGGTGTAGTAAAGCTAGATCTTGGATCCGGTTCAGGTGGTCGGGTCGGCGGTGTATCAAGGTGAGATCCGGGATCCGGTTCGGGTGGTGGAGTCCTTGGTGTAGTAAAGCGAGGCCTTGGATCCGGTTCAGGTGGTGGGGTGGATGATGTAGCAAGGCGAGATACGCTATCTCGAAGACTAGTATGAAAGTCGTACACATTCTTGGCATGTTGTTCGATAATATTTTTAATAACGTCCGTTCTCTCAAAGATGGTGTTAGTATTTATTGATTGTCCGTATATACCAAGACAGGCTTCAGCCACGTGCACGAGGAGATCATGAGTTTTACACATTTTCAGAAAAATCTCATATCTGAAAAAAAAAAACCCGAAAATGATTTGATTAACATGTAGATAACGAGAAATGATCGGGCTTATTCACAGAAAGTCCGTAATCAACTCATTACGATGTCTAATATTATAGAAATCTGCTTATCTAATGTCTTTAGTCCGATATTTCCCACCTGTTAATTATTCTACACACACAGTTCTTGTTTGTTAATTCCCTTACTCGTGAACATCCTGCTGCCCAAACCACAACTTACAGTACTCGCCATCATGTTTACAATGATCTCATGATTTCCGATGTATATACATGGAAGCCTTGCGTGTGGTAGAGGATATCTTACCGTAAGGCAATGAGATCGTTCTTGAGGCCTCTGACGTCAGACGGAGTAACGTCAGCAGTTGAGCTGCTTTCACCCGCAGTCTTATCTGTGACGTATCGGTCCACCAATAAGGCCATTATTTTCTAAAAAGTAGAGAGGAACGAGGAGACTAATCGTCTTTTGATGATAGCGATTTGTCTAGTACTATAAATAGATTAAGGGCTACCGTAGCATTGGTTTATATATGGCAAGGTCGAATATTTGCAATTGCATTTTTTTTAAAAGCGACAGCTTACTACAGGTATATTTTTTTTGGCGCCGACGATGTTTTCATAGATATAATTTGTATCTAGAAGTGTAGCATTACGGTCTAAACACATTCTGCCTTGCACGTTTGAGAAAGGAGGAGTTGCAAATTACTTTAAATAAAACGAATGGCACTAATGCAAATCATCACGGCAGGGAACCAGCGGATGTAATGTTTAGACCTATTATGGTGCCACACGTTAGTACATATAACTCTACCTACCTTGTATCGTCTTTCTTTGCTTTGTTCATCAAAACGTTTCCTGGATTCCCTAAGCTGTAAGGCAAAATACATACGCCTACATTAATATGATTTATATCAGCCATGCTTAGGCACAATGATGGGTTGTGATGAACACTTTCAATTTATTTGGCCCATTCCACTTCATCATCATCATCATCATCATCATCATCATCATCATCATCATCATCATCATCATCATCATCATCATCAAGCGAAACAATTTTGTTTGACTGCAGCATCCCTTCAGTATCTCACAGGAGGTGCTGTACATACTGTAAGTACAGTGTCCGCGGCCGTCCCGGTTTCCTCTTCCCATGTGGTGGAATATAAAGGGCATATTCTTTCACAGGCTCGTCATCTTCAAGACGCAGTATATGGCCGAGAAATTTGAGTTGATGAATCTTTACTCTGGCAATCAGTGGAGTGGTGTTGGTCAGATTGTAGATGGTTTCATTTGGGATCCGATCCACACGCTTGATGTTTAACATGACTCTGTAACAAGATGTTGCAAAGGCATTGATCTTGTTTTCCATGTCCTTGGTGATTACCCATGACTCGCACCCGTACAAAAGGATAGTGACACAAGTTGTCTCAAACAGCTTGATTTTTGTTCCGATTGGCACTTAAGTACATTTTACGGCACGGATCCTCATCATCGAGATGGCCCAGAGAATTCGTTAGGTGTTAAATTCGCTAAGTGATTAATTTGTTATGTGGTGACCTTAGAAGGTCACCATTTAACAAAGCAGGAAAATGTTTTTATCCATGAATTATTTACAACTAAGCAAAAACCTGTAGCAAGTGGTCCTAATTCAAAATGATTACACATTGGGGGACATTGAATTTTTGATCTGTTAAAAAAATAAAAGTATTAAAACAAATAGGGGAATATGTTTTTCTGCCAATCACTGCATCTATAATTATTGACGGAAAAAGTTGAAGAAGTGCGTATTTATAAATACGTATTTATAATATAGCCGAAGCTGACTGCTATAAAAATGCATTGATTATCCCCACACTTAGGACTACTCATTGCATTTAAATACAACCATTAGCGCCAATCACTTGAAATGTCACCAGGCGCAAATTGTTAAAAATGGCTAAAAAAAAAAAAAAAAAAAGTGTGTGTGTTTTTTTTTTTGGGGGGAGTACACGTCACCCTGCCCCCGGATTGACGCCAAATCGCGTCATCGATAAAATGTCGACAAGAACAAAGCCATGACAAGGTAACGATTTACTCTGAAAAGTGTTAATCGCAGCATAAAATAAATATAAAAAAAGTATTGTCGAAACAAAAAAAAAAAAATCACGAAAAAAAATGTCAGACTCTATCCTGATCCGAATTGTAAAACTAAACGAGTGTATCATTTATTTGCATCACCAATAATGTACTTTCTTTAGCCATGGTTCAAGTTAACTTTTCTATTCGACTCACGTGGGCAAATGTTGGAACATACTACTCCCCATTCCAGAAAAATACAACACTAATTGTTTTGGATTAAATAAATATTATCCTGTTTTGCCAAATGAAACATAGCAAAATCCTAATCCTTTAGTTAGTTCTAATTTAACATTTTTGCAATTTGAGGGAAAATGGTCCAAAAACGTGCAATTTTGCATGTTTACTTACTGTAGTCACAAAATTGTAAGACTTGAAACAAATCTAAGCATTCAAAATCCTGAGTATAGGGTAAAAGTTGGCTCATAATTTTAATATTATATGTTATTTTTGCTAATTGGTTATCAAATTAGTCTTTCTTCAAGTCTTTGGGCTTGATTGTCGCAGAATACGAAAAAGGTCTAAAAACGCCCTAAAAATGCTTGTTTTTGACCCTTATTTCCAAAAATAATATTTTTTTAAATCCAAAACAATGAGTAGAGGTGAAAATAATGTCACAGTCTTCTGCTATCTACTTATTTTGCTCTTATTATATTTACACGTAGTTATAAACTTTACCATGTGAGTGTCATGAGAAAAGGTTGACCAAATGTGTGGCAAAAATGAAGTAACATATTAGGGAAGCAAATATAAGATACATCCTTTATTGGGGCAGATTCCTCACTTACAAATGTCTCGGTAAGTTCTCTTTCTGTCTGTTTACTTGATGACATCAGTTTTTCTCTGTCACTTTTCCAACGTTTGGGTTGTATAAGCTTCTTACAGACAGACACCATGTTCTCATAACTAGGTAGTAGATTGTATGGAGGAGGTAATGGATTGAGGTCTTCTATAAATCCCATCCACATTGCCGTACAAGAAAACTTCCATTCCTCGTCTGCGTTCTCCTGCACAGTTTGGTGCAAAAATCAATTAGTGTAATGAAAAGAGCGATTTAGAAGGCCCGTTTAGAACCAATGACATACTACGAAATATTCAAGATTTTTTAATGTTGAAAGCTGAATTGAAAAACGTATTTTAGGTCTACATTTAATTCATACTTGTAACAAAGGGCTCAATGGAAATCACATCCTCCGAGTTTCACATCAATCCAACAATCTATATTCAGACAACCTTTATTTAAAATATATTTATTCGCAATGTATATTGATTATTAAGGATAACTAACTATCCAGTTGGTCTACCAAAAAGGAATAAAACCAAACTGCACTTGGTCACTTGGTCCTGTCTGGTAAGTTAATTGCTTATTGCCTCAAGGATGATCATTGTCGAATTAGTTGTCACACTTCCAAGCCCTTGTTATCAGTAGGGATCAGCAGGGGTACAATTTTATTTCCTTTATCATAGACCAATTGTGCAAAAGTAGAGTTTAATGTCAAATATTATAGGTCCTAAAAACTTTATTTGTTAACGGATTTTCATCGTTGACAAAACAAAATTATTTCATTGAAAGCATTTCCCTTAGTGTCCATCGATAAATAATCACATAGTATTATCTGTTTACAATATAAACATTTATGTTCAGATTCAATTATAGTCATGTTATCAGTAGCTATCAGTACTAGCTGGTAGGTACTACGACTATGAACTTAGGTTGTGCAGTGGTTAGACTCTGGACCGGTAATCCAGCGACCGGGTTTAATCCCCGCTGAATCCTGATTTTTTTCTCTCCCAAAACTTGCATGTCAGTTTGCACGAGCCCCAAAACGTTATAAAACAAACAAACGCACACCTACCTCCACTTGTGTATACACTTGACTCATTACGGCGATGAGGGCGTTTAACATGACAACAACCACGAACACGTAAAACATGGCATACATTAAGTATCCAGCTTCCTGCAACATGTGTGCATTTTGTGGTAACTCTAATACATCCAAATCCGGATTTATACCATTTGCTGACCAGTATAAGGTGATGAGAGTGTGAAGCAAGCTTGATAGATAAAGATATGATTATTAAATTAGGCGACGAAAAAAAGAAACCCTGTTCTACGGGCGGACGGACCTTTTAAGTAGGTTTGGTCGGTCGGCCTTTTTTTCTCTTTTTTTTTTAATGACCCAAAAAAATCAACAAAATCTGTAAATAATTTGCAATTTGAGAAAATAAACAAAAACAATTTTGTTCCTGGAATTTTTCGAAATTTGGGTTGGCATTCATTTGTACAGGAAGTATTTTTCCCAATTTGTTAAAAATCTGAGTCGGTCGGGCCCGTAGAACAGGGTTTTCCTTTTTCGTCGCCTTAGCGATACATATGATTATGATTTTGGTATCTTCCTTGTGCACATTTTAGCGATATTTACCGGGAGTAGGTGTGCGTGATCAAACTTGAATGGCACAACTCACTGTTTATCTTTTAATTCTTTGCTTATATTCTATATTGAGTTCAGACTTGATATTTAGATTAGATTAGATAGGTGAAATGTGCAATTCTGCTGTAATATGATTAGAATTTATGGATTTTTTTCTACACATTTGTGACCGTACACCACGAATGAGCCGTAAATGTCCTCAATTGTATTCGAGTTACAGTGTAAAATGGGCATGAAGGTCATATTCATAGGTATTTCAATTTGGTGCTACGTGTATCTCATTAAATGAGGTACACGTAGCACCAAATTGAGGTACTTATGAATACGACCTTCATGCCCATTTTACACTGTAACTCAGAATACAATTGAGGACATTTACAACTCATTCGTGTGTACGGTCACATTTGGGAAAATCCGGAAAAATCTGAGAAAGCGCTGCTTTTCTGAACAAAAGACCCATGAATAATAGCATACAATGAAAACCGTTGTATTACTCACTCTTTGAATTCCCCTTTTCGGCATGTTTGCTCTGTGGTTTGGCTCCCAGGGGTTTGACAAGCCTGGACCTTATCGTAATACGCATAGATATATGTCAACCCGACAGCAAACGACAGCAACATAAGGCTGACAACTAGGAAGAAATGAGCCGTCTTCTGTACCATGCTCACGAATGATATCTTCAATGGTCCTACCAAATCGCTGACTACCAAATAACGGAATATTCTGGCGATGGAAACGACTGTTACTATGGTGAACAGAGCTCGACTGATGAGTTGAGGATGGTACCATGGTCGCTGTAGGACGCCGCCTTCGTCGACAACAGGATTGTCTCCATTAGAGCCACGGCCCGGGTTGTTTATTTGTTGGCCTCTCCCCACTCTCCTTCTATAACAATCGAATGCAAATTGAATTAAAATTAATTGGCTTGTTCTTCTTTTCTTTTACTTGTTAGATGTTCCTGTTTTTGTACAAGTCTCACATTGCTTTGAATATTGCGATCGCTGAATTATTATCTTACTCTATATATGTAACTGGCAAACTGATTCATACTAAACCCCCACAAACCATGCACCACTATCAGACCACCATCACTACTACTACTACTACTACTACTACTATAACCACCACCACCACCACCACCACCACCACCACCACTACCACCACCACCACCACCACCACCACCACCACCACCACCACCACCACCACCACTACTACTTCCATCACTGCCACCAATACTACTATTACCACCACCACTACTACATAACCATGTCCACCGTTTTGTATACCACTCAATAAGCATATTGTTTTTACTTTAAAATAATTCAACTAATTTATATGTTTGCACGCAAAGCAAAGTTATGTAAAGTTCTTGAGTTAAGGCATAAAGGTCAAATGTCAAATCTTGGTCGAAACATGGGAACAAAATCAAAAATGCTCCGATTATGATGAAATTGGTCTCAAATTGTTCCGCTTGGAAAAATATTTTAATCAATGAATAGTTTGCCATATTAAAGATGTTTTGTTATCTAGGCAAAAAGGCAAATAAGTCAAAACCAAATAGAATCATATTAATCTTGATCCATTTTGTGCTGTTACCCAGGTAGCAGCACACCTGAGATATTCTGTGGTTAAAATTTTGTTCCAAGTGGAACAAGTTGAGATCATTTTGATCAAAATCGAAGCATTTTTGAATTTTTTACCCCTGTGGAGAACAAAATTTGACATTACCTCATGCCTTAACTCAAGAAATCGAGCCCTGCATAAGCGGCCATTTTTGTTTGTTTTATGCAAATTAGCATTTTTGCCATTTTTTCTCCTTTTTTGATATGTTGTTGGGGATGTTTCTTTTTAGAAATACTTACAGTAATAAGCATTGATATTCCATTAATTTGTCTAGCTAAAATGATTAATCTACATACCTACTCGAATACGTATTGGAAAATACGGGATACATAGATATGTTGGAGGTAACATCTGTCGGATTGTTTATGCTGTTGTCACTTAAGTTGAGAGTGACTGGATAAAGCATAACTGGTAATTGATCCCAGGTTTCTGCAACCCCTTTGCCGCCAATGCTGTTTCTTGTATGAGTGTCCCTTGTTGACCTTGATATGGGATGTGTACTATTTAGAGTTTCGTTTTTCATCTGTAAACAGATAAATCAGTATAGCTCAGTATAACAAGGTTAATTATTATGATGAAATCAACACAAAAATTGCACTTAATTACTTCAAAATCTGACTTTTTATAGTCATTTAGTTTAAATTATTAGGAATAAAATATTCTTAGAGTTTTCAACTATATATTTTAGCTTAATTATATCAAATGGTATTTACATCAAATTTGCCAACATTTAAATGGCTTACCTGCACGCCCAGGAAACATGTTGCCTGCGCAGATAACATGGACTCTGGTAACTCTTCAAAAGTTTACAGACTATTAAAGCCCTCAATTGTTTATGGTGATTTTATAACAGATCGGGGGAAATTTTACTTTTACTCACATGAGCTACATATAATTTGACACCTGGCGTAAAAACATGTCACCGGGAGGAAAATAATTTAAATAGCAAAACAATTTCAAACGATTTTCTTGACAATTTAATTTGATCAAAAATACCACTGATTGCACATCCATTGATAATGCTGTTTATTTATAATGCTACTTCTTTATTCTAAACCAAACAATAAAGGTCTATTAAAGGATGCTCTATTTGAAATAGAGCATTGCATAATTGTGGGATACCATGTTAGGGCTAGGGTTAGCGAGCCTTATTCTATATTCGGACTAGCGAACGTTTTTCAAAATTCGGACTAGCGAATGGTAAATTACGTGTTCGGACTAGCGAATCTTTGGACTAAGGAGCCTTCCGACTAGGAAACCTTCGGACTAGAGAGAAAACAACAACAACAACAACAACAACAAAAACATAAAACACACACACACACACCCACCCCCCACCCTCCCCCACACACACAAAAACACACCAAAACACGACGTCCCAAGCAAAGAAGAAATGTGACACAAAATTAGGAATGGTAAGCGGATATAACCTATAAATTTAAAGAATACAAATTTACTTGTTCAATGGCAATTGCGTCAAATACCACCGCAACAAAGAAAACTATTACGATGCATATATCCCGGATGTGGCGCCGTTGTATAAGCAATTTTTTTGCATCCCGACTCCGCATTACGTTGACTTCAAATAATGCAAGACCTGTGATGATACGAAAAATTAACATCAAATGTATTGATACACTGAGTCAGATGCAATTATACCATAACATGCTTCGAAAAAAATTTGTTCTACGCATTTTGGTATCTCACTTAAAAGCAACTTACAGTGTGAGTCTAAAGAACTGACAGTACTATTTGATATATAAAATGACCCGCGCAGTCAAACTTTGATGTGCTTTTACTAAACTGTGTACATAATTATGTTTTATTTAATACTATATGGTATTGACTTCGACATATGGTTGTATTGCTGCAGCCGAAATAAGAATTGGGTGTTAGTTTTGGCTGCAATTCGATGAACACGTTGCAATATTTCCGTAGCTATTATAAGAAGTTAATGATGACCTGTGTCACCAAATTCCCTGATGGTCTTCGTGAAGAGAATCACGCGGTGGGTGCAACTGCCCCGAGGGTGTACACTCCACACTCGCTCGGCCCTAATCCCCTGACTAAAAATCGTCAATGAAGAATAAAGCTTTCAAAATGGATTACATAAACGTACCCAAAATCCAAATGGATATGATGGTCTTACAAGGCTGCTGCAATGTGGGTAAATATGCCGCTCCTTCGTCTAACACGGCTTCTACGGTAAGGCAGACGATCAAGAGTAGATCTGAGCCGACATAGAGAATAAATTTGATATACCTGAAATGATAAAAATGAAATTTGATATAAGAAGGGGTTGGTGTAATAAAACTAGTGGTCCTACTAAACAAATGATTAGTTCAGCTTATATAATACGAGTTTTTGTTTTCAGTGATCGTTATGGAAAGTTTTGGAAATGCATTTGTGGGAAGTGCGATGTTTTTCCTGGAAGACACTTTACAACAATTTTGGAACCTTTATTCTATACCGGGATTCTATAATGCATATGTTGGATGGTTTTTTGGTTGATTTTATTGCTCACTAGTCTCTTTGTCGGTCGGCCGGTCGCTTGCATTGACTATCTTGTTTGTTTGGTAGCCAAAAGGATAAAATGGTAGCAATAGACCTTTTCCGTAATTGCCCACCTTTTACCCCATCTACGGGAAAATTTGCCCTCGCTTTCGATATTTTTTGTCATGTGACAACGATGTTTACCCCATCTACGGCGAAATTTGGAAAATGTCTATAGCTACCTTAAACTGTATTTTTGCATTCGAAACCAACTTACGGTGTTGCAACGAAGTCCCTTATTCTCTTTCTCGGTACATAAAGATACAACAATGCCAGAATTGGATGCAATAGAATCATTGCAATGAAGAATAGCATACGGTATACAGCAGATTTGTCTCGAAGGTAGATCAGACGCCGATAAAACTGGGATATGACAGTTTGCTGACAATTCGGATTTGCAATAAACTGGAATGATAAATGATATATTAGTGTAACTCATACATATTCATGAACTAATCATGCCAATTCATTGGTCAATTGCTAAGCACATGTACTATTTCCCCAGGGAAATATTCCCTGCAACCTCTGCATCCCATCCCAGAACGACAACGAGGTTTAATAAATGGTTTATACAGGGAGAAAAGAGAAACAATTGTTCCGGTACCATCGGCCTGCACCAGTACCTTCGGAAATAGTTTGCCCCGGAAGTTTGCCCTTTATTAGTGGTTTAAGCTGATGATGCGCTGTGACTTTTGTTCTCTGCTGACTTTGGCATTACGAGGGTCGGTCATTATGTAATGAAAGTTACGGAATACGGAATAAAGTGCATACACACAATATACTATATTACTACTAACTGTTACCAATGAAGACGTATACAGTATAATACCGATCAATAATGAAGCTTGTCCTCGTCATGTTTGTTGGAATGAAATCTTTTGAACATCATCCACCCAAGAATTGCATGAATAGCATCCGCCTATGATGGAAAGGATTTGACCCGGGGACTTAACCTCTTAAAGACCTCTGTTGGACTCGATATGACCTTCAACATGTTGTCACGGAATTCCGAAAATAAACCGCATTTGTCAACACCAAAATACAGAGCCAACACGCAACCAAAATCAAAAGAATGGTATTTCAAATTAGTTGAAATCTTACAGATTATTTGTAATTTCACCAATTGACACGATTCAACAGGATGTAATCATTTTATAGCGATGCTGCCTACCTTTTTCTGTTCCAATTCAATAGCTCGTGATATCGTCGGAAGCGGACATGTTGGTGCACCTTTTGCTACATTTCCTTTTCCGTTGTTTGTAGGATTAGTTTCTTGTGATTTCAGAATGGTTAATATCTGTTATGATAATCGAGAAATAATATGACAAAAATAAAACCCACCTTCCCACCCCCACATAGGTAACTTACACCTAAGTCCACAAATTAAAAAGTTGCAGTTTACTTCACTATATCCTATCGAGTTGTACACAGAGCGTTCTCGAACAAGATGTCTAGCGCCGTGCTTCCATTGATTAACACGTTAAAACTAGCGCCGTGCTTTCACTGATTAGGAGACAAAAGTGCAACTTGTGATTTCCTTTCTTCCTTTAGGTTTTAGACCACCGTTTGTTTAATTCTTAACCAATTTCAACAAAAATGGTCTTAAATCAGAGTTAACAGTGGGGTTTTGTGTGTATGTATGTATACATATGAATGCCAGATAACTCGCCCCAAATACAACTCGCCCCAACGGACAACTCGCCCCAACGGACAACTCGCCCCACGTATACAAACTGGTCCCACGTACAGCTCGCCCCAATGATAAGTGTACGCAGGGAATATCTTCTTTAGCATTCGTAACTTAGAAGAAGGTTTTATCAAACTGCTATACAGGGATAGAACAACTATATGAACATAATAATTGGCAATATTTTGTGATTATTGCTGAAAATTTCGGTCAAATTTGACAACTTGTTAGTATACGTGATAGCGCACGAACGGAAATTCGCACATAAATCATGTCAATCGGCATTCAGAAACATCAGTAGAATACACACACTCGGTAGTAATTAATTGTTTCATAATACTAAGTAGTAAATAGAAAACAGCATACCAGTTAATATTTTTGGGTATGTCAAGTCCAAAAGTTGCAAAATTGCCGCCAGGATTTCGATCACCCGGGCGATCACCGTACAGCGAAAGCTGTCG
The DNA here is from genome assembly GCF_039555335.1 of Amphiura filiformis. Taxonomy (NCBI): domain Eukaryota; kingdom Metazoa; phylum Echinodermata; class Ophiuroidea; order Amphilepidida; family Amphiuridae; genus Amphiura; species Amphiura filiformis. The sequence continues at coordinate 55,415,274 of NC_092641.1, read as the reverse complement.
AATTCCACTACCACGACACTGGTCAAACTGCCGTTCCACAACAGGATATTGTTTTCCTTATGATATACAAGGGTGAACATATCGATAACTGGTACATTAATTATTTTCCTATACTGTAGGCCTATATTGATAACATTACCTCTTCCGTGCTACGAGCTTGACTTATTAATTCCTGGCTACATATTTCCATCTTGTTGACCAGTTCCAGATAAGACGGTTTAAATTCGACTTCGATTTCACTTGACTTTCGTAAGTTACTACATAACGTAAAACACCTGCGTATCAAATCGATTAATCAATGATGGAATGTTAGCGGTAAACATGAAAGATTTTTTTTAAATTTTCTTCTCCTATAATTATGAAACAAATATAACATGGAAAAACAGTGGCATGGTCGACAGGAATTATATATAATAAACATAATTTTTCACCAGTTTCGCCGTCGCCAATAATGAAGGAGACAATCAGAAAAAGTTATCCAGCCCGGGAATCGCACCCAGGACCTCAGGTTTACAGGAAACAATATTGTGGTGCACACTCGATAATTTTGACTGCTCAGTGCCAAAGTGGGTAAGTGAAATAGCTGCACAATGAACATTTGGCAATTTACACGGTCGTGTTTACACGATCGGACATAAGTCACTTATCGGTAATAAGTCACTTATTAATTATCGGTAATAAGTCACTTATGTCCCACCGTGTAAACATGACTTTTAGTACTCAATAGAACATACTTCTATGCAACCTTCAGGTCGGATGTGTTATTCTTAGAAAACTTTGAATGTTTGCTATTATTTTGTCGGATTAAAGTCGTGTTCACATAGTCGGACATAAGTGACTTATTACCGGTAATAGTGACTTATTACCGGAAATAAGTGACTTATGTCAGACCATGTGAACACGACTTTTTTTTAGCACATTTCTGCTTAAGAGGTCATGGAGGCCTAGCGGTACGTGCTATGACTCGTAATCGGAGGGTAACAGGTTCGATCCATACCCCACGGTGGTGCTGTCGTAAGATAAGGTTCTTAGCCTCTATTATAATCTCTCCACCCAGGTGTATCAATGGATACTGGTATTATGCGTGGAAGGTAAACAGCTAGTGGCCGACCCCTACAGCAACATTTGCACGAGTATGGCTACCAAAAGATAGACGCGCACTTTGGCCTGTAAGCACAGGCATGGTGTGAATTTACTGTGCCTTAAAAATGTTATAGAAAATTGTGTTAATTACCGTAATAGACAATTTCCCTTTCCAACATAAACTTAAATATATCTTTACTATTTAAGGGAACGTTTCGACAGGTTTGCTGCCGAAATTATAATAAGTAATAAGTAATTACACCACATATTTCATAAAAGGTACAAAAATACATACGGAGTCCAGCCGAACATACCTGTTGATGGGATCATCACTGCTCAAGACAACATAGGCATCACTGGCAAGTCCCTTGTAAAGCTCTAAGCTTCCTACTGATTGCTGTAAGCTGTCTGTCGCAGCAGTTTGAAATGTATCAGCTGTTAGTTCTGGAATGCGTGCTCCAACTTCAACCAACATCTGTTCAATAGGATCAAAAAGCATTTGCAAATTTTTATCTTGCATGTCCTCGGGAGAAGATATTGGAATCTGTGATATGTTGATTTTTTTTCTTTTGAGGTTACATTTGCCGCCAGAGGATGATTTAAGCACTACCCAACACGCCACTGTGTTGACTTGCGGTTAGCACAGCTGTGTGAGTGAACATGACACCACTGCTCGCACACTGCATAGACGTGCATGGTTAAATTTGAATTTGGACCGATATATGTACAATAAAAAAACATTCAAAATGCTGGTCGATTTCACATTATTTTTATGTTATCTACAGAAGGTGTGAATTATCCTTTATGCATACATCACTTTTGTTCTTAAATCGACCAAGTAATAATGACACACACACAATTCTTAAACAACATCTTTTGCACAGAATTCAATGGGATTTGAAAAGTTAAGTGGCAGTTGAAACTCTAGTGATAACACTTTTGCAGTGCATGATGGGGCTTCCTTAAATCATCCTCTGATTTGCTGCCTTGAAGACTATGTAATGTGGTGCGATCAAGCAAAATCACGTCGAAACATTTAAGTTAGTCTCAATAATTGTTGTGTTGAATGACTGTTTAAACTTACTTTGCTGTTTGAATAACCAACGTATGAACATTCACTCGAAAAAGAAATTATTGTCATTGTTAAATTGCTGTATCTGAATATCAATAATATATCCGACTTCCGATCACATCATATATATGTCACTGTGTCTGTGGCATACCCCCTAACGTAATAAGTGTACCTTTTTCTGAGTGGTCTTTGTAGACTTACCTTTATCATGGAGAAGTTATTTTTCTGTGCCGCAAGAACAATCGGTGTAACATCTGGGTGAAAATCGTCGTTTTCACAGTGACAATCAATGATATCCATCCGCTCCTTCTTACTCTGGAAAATAAGTTGTGTGTCATGGATTTGGTCAAACATTTAATTACAGAATTTGTTTACATGCATGTCTAAGGGGCTATGCAATATTTATGAGCCCAGGGGGAGGGGCAAAGATTTTTGACACATTTAAAGTGGAAGCCCCACTTTTGGTTCAAGTTCCTTAGGGAATTAGTCAAGGTTAACATTTATCCATGTAAATTCTGTTCTGTCTGTCATTAAAGTAACAGGTGTAAGTCAGTTCTTCTGTGGGGAACTGGCCAAGTGGAACTTCCTGTTTAACTCAGCATATTTTGAAGCACAGTCCTCCACGCTATGTGTGTAACTTACCGGTCTATCCTTGGCATACTCGCAGAGTAATCTAACCGCTTCCACAAAGTCAGAGTCTACAGCCCGTAATAAGGCATCTCCTATCCGCACGTTGCTTTCCAGGAGTGGATACATTACAACTGAACAGGAAATAACATTTCTCAAAAAGCAGAAAGCATTTTTACTTCGTTCTTAAAAGTTTATTAGTTTTATAATAAAATTTGACATTTGACCTTTATGCCTATATAACCCAAGAACTGTACATCAGAGATAGGTCAAACTATACTTTTTGAAATTTGAGGTCTGCATTAGTGGCCATTTTGGAAATATGCACATTAACATTTTCCCATGTGCCCTTTTTTGCCCATTTAGGATATGTTGTTCAGGAGGGTGTTTAGAGTCTCTAGCAAGCAAAAACATTAGTGATCCATTTTTGTCTAGCTCTACGTAAATTAACTCGTCTAAATGTAATTTGAGTATATTCCATTGTTTTCTAGAATGCAAGAGTGAAACCCCACAATAAACCATTTTTATTTAAAAAAGTGAACATTATGTTCATAAATTATAGCTTTACTTTCCTCTTTTTATTATCATGATTAAAGTATAGGTAACCCCAGCACATACAAAACGTTTTCGACATTTTTCGCAAAAGGTTGCCAGTAAACGTTAAAATGTTGGGTTATATAAAGAGTATATAAAGGGTATAAAGTGTTTTCATTACATTTAAAAACGTTTGTTGGAAACTTACTGCAAAACATTCAAACATAATTTCTAAGAGTAAAGTTTTTGATTTGTCAAAAAGAATTTGAAGAAACTTACTATCTTGCTGACAGTTTCGTAAGTGAATCACTGACTTCGAAGCTTGATGTTGTTGTGATGATCCAGCAGCTGATGACTGGCGGGAAGTTATGTCACTTCCGGTAGCGATGTTAGTCTTGCTAGCAGTCTCCAACAGTGGATCAAACACGTGACTTAGATTGTAAGCCCCCTCGTCTCTATTCATAACTCCTCGCCCCCTTCTCCAACTCTATTCTGTCGCTACGATGTAAGTTCCTTCACTATATCCTCATATTCTCCAGTATCCATTATAACCGTTGCCTTCCCTTTATCCGCAGGTAGAATAGTGGTGGTCTTTTCTTTTTGCAACTCATTTCATGCCTTTCTTTCATCCCTTGTTATGTTGGATTTCGGCGGTTAAGCAGCTCTTAGAGTGCCCCCGATCTCCGTCCGAAGTACCATGGCTTCCGAATTCGGAAGCTTGGACATCTTGTTCTGTCGCTACGATGTAAGTTCCTTTACTCTATCCTCATATTCTCCAGTATCCATTATAACCGTTGCCTTCCCTTTATCCGCAGGTAGGATAATGATGGTCTTTTCTGTTTGCAACTCATTTAATGCCTTTCTTTCATCCCTTGTTATGTTGGATTTTGGCGGTTTAGCAGCTCTTAGCGTGCCCGCGATCTCCGCCTGAAGTACCATGGCTTCCGAATTCGATAGCTTGGGCATGCTTGTTCTGTCACTACGATATAGTCTTCGACCGGTAGTTTAGCAGGGTAAACGGCATAATTGAGGTATTTACTTAACACACTACATTGTGGATTCGTAAGCTTGTATTTAGATTAATAACCCACCTCTTCAGTTGTGAACCGCTCAGGTCTGTATCTGCCCAGTCATCAGCTGTTGGATCATCACAACAAAGCTTTGAAGTCAGTGGTTCACTGACCAAACTGTCAGCAAGAAAATAAGTTTCTTCAAATTGGTTTTGACAAATTAAAAACTCTTAGATTGTATAATTACCAAACCTGATGAACCTGTTCCAAAGAAATTCATAAACCTGTTCCAAAGAAATTCATACATAATGTTATTTAATAAACAAACCAAAAAAAAGTAGCTCACGTACCAAGATTCCCCTCTACAATGGCTATATTCATCACTGATTGTCCATATATATCTTTACAGTTAATATTCAAGTCTATCTGATCCCGTCTGTCTATTAGTTCTTTGACATTGCTCACTTCGCCTTTCTTCACTGCTGCTAGCAACTGATCCTCAAAACTCACGGGTGTCGAGGGTCTAGACATCCTGAAGTCTTAATTTTCTATAAAAAAAAAAAGCCTTTCGAGCTTGTTAGTTACTTTCATGCACACTCTCCACTTCAAGGATCATCTGTCGACGATATCAATCGACTCGGCTCCAACGAATCCAAAACAATGTTGCAAAATTAATTTACATTTGCAGCAACGAAATCTTTCCACTTTGCCGATGCCGAGAAAATGTCTACTTTTAAGAGCCATATTTTAAGTTTCTCCCCCAAAACTGATACATTGCAAGGGCATTTCAGCTATGAAGAATGCCAATTGCTGACGAAGTTTAGAAAATATCACCTCAAGCCCCAATAAAATTGATAATAACAGAACAATGTTTGATAAAGTCCGAAATTGTGTGCCTCACAAAGTTCAAATTCAGCCTCCTTAAATCCGCCATTTTAGGCAAATGCACTACATCATGAGTACCATAATGTAAACTCATGGAAAGCACATTTTCTATCGAACAATTATTTTACACCATCTCCCGACACACCTCAATAAATATTTAGCCCTTGCTGCTTATGCAGACCCCGTACAGTGTCATCGACCCTATATCTTCATGGCAGAAATCGCCATGGTAGGTTGAATCCACAGCCACGATTGGCCATTTGGTTAAGACCTTTGAAGCTCTTTGAGACGAATAATTAGTCGAGGACATGACTAAGGCTACTCACAATAGCCGGGTAATTGATCTTGGTTGTGCGTGAATAAGCTTGTATACCCCATTGAGGTCAATGGTCATCGACTTTTATACTGCCTAGTAGTGAGTGCAGCTGTACTACACGCTGTAGTCCATACTTGACCAACGCAATATAAAATTAGAGTTTTGGTTAGATTTTGAGTTCAAAGCGCACGGCCAATTTTCAAAGCGCATTCTAGCGACTATCATATCTGTTCAACACGTATTTTCAAGTGTATGAGACCACATCTGGTTTCTTGAGAAAAAATCATTTACGGGAGATATTCATCATTTTCTAACCCGGTATCCGAAGATTTTCGTCTGACATGTCTGATATCAAAATCGTGCATAGCAATTCACGTGTATCGATCCCGTGTATTCATTTTAGTGTCTCTGCTACACCAAATAATTATTAGCCAGGCGGTGTCGGTGTGCCCCGTCCAGACTAGTCCTGGCACTTCGTGAAGTAATAGTCCATATGTCACGTCTGTAGTTTGAATATCATAGCCTCGATCGATCAATCAATCAAGTTTTCAAGTTATCAACAATCAATAATAAACCGACGAATCATGGAATATTACTAATTACTTGCTAATCTACCAAATAAAAAATAAAAAAAATAAATAAATAAATAAATAAATAAATAAATAAATAAATAAATAAATAAATAAATAAATAAATAAATAAATAAATAATAGTAAAAAAATTCCAAACATTCTATTATGATTTTCTGTTATGCACGCAAAGGACATATCTTTTCCTAATAGGCTTTTAATATCCGCGCCTAATCAATAATGGGTCTTTCACCATGCTCACACCATGTTAAACTACTGACTGTATCCCTGTAGGATTATCTACTGACCAGGTGCTAAGCAACTCAGTAAAGTGGATGCTTTTACAGTACCAAATCAAGTCTACCTATCAAGGTCATAACAGGGCATTTACAAAGAATGGTCAAAGGTCAACGTTTCCAAAGAAGTATAGTTTTGATGTTGACGCAAGCTTTCGGGCGGGAAACATAAAAAATACTCGCCAGTCGCGGCCTTTTTATGAGATTTGATACGGCGCTGAAGTCTATAGCTGTTCCAAAATCAGTTACAGACCCGGTTTCCAAACGCAAATTTGCATGTTGTTACAAGGAATTCAAAGTAATTTTATCATCAAGTGACCCACATAGAGGAATGCGACATCTATCGTGAGCCAATCTGCATTCTGTTGCCTAAAAAAACCGACGATCAGGTAAAAATTCTAAAAGTAGCGTGACTAGATATTCGTGTTAATTTCATGATAAGCATAAATTGCGTTGAATACGCCAAATTGTACTCACAAAATATATAATATTAATAAATCACCAAAGCAAATGGTAACGTAGGTATGTGGAAAAGAACTGCAATAATAATAACAAACTATGTGCCCAAAGAGTTGTCTTTGGCATGTCGCTTTTTTTAAATATCACCAAAAATATCAAACACGAACCTTCCAAAATAAATACATATTCGCATTAGGGTGCCCAGTGACTACCTGCCGCTTTGATTTGGGGTAACTTATTACTTCCCCTCTCCAGATACCCGTACTTCAAGTCCCAATATAATTAATACTTCACATCTTTCCCAACATTTTGACCACTTGCACGTTCCGGACACGCATGACCAAACCATACTTGGATGAGTTCATTTGTTATTCTTTCATTATTCATATTGCCATGTCAATTTATATCATGCGTACAATTATATCAAATTAAAAGTAAGCATATATGATGTGATAAATGACCCATATTTATTAGGTCCATATGTTCTACATCAGTGCAGGGCGTTGTCCGTAGCTTGATTGATCTATCTGAAAGCGTTGACCGCGTCACTTTGTCAACACACTATTATAATAGAAGGTCTTGGAGACTTGGAAATGTATGGCCTTCCAAAGCATGAGGACCAATGCATGTTACAGAGAAAATTGACAAAATAGAAGAAAGTAACACTAAGTTGCCTAAACATTTTGCAAAGTTGCACACAATTGCACAAAGTTGCGTAAACTTTGCAAGTTGCATAAAATTGCGCAAAGTTATTCGAGGCTAAGGTTACTTTCACCGTGTTTTCATGCTCTAACCCAAAACCTAAGCCTAATCCTTAACCCTAACCCTTACTCCTAATGCTAAACCCAATCGCTTACCTTAACCCTAACTCTAATCCCTAACCCTAATCCCAAACCTTAACCCCTAACAGCTGACTGAAAAAAAGTATACAAATATATACTGCCATGGGAGGTTCTGGTTAAAACTATGAGCCTGAGGTGAGATCAATAGTACTAATTGATCTCAACGGTGTGATCAATAGTACTAATTGATCTCAAAGAAGTTTTAACCAGAAACTCGAATAAGGCAGTATTTTGTATACTGTTTCCAGTCAGGGTATATTTTTTGTTCATACACTCTTAGAACCACATAGCCAATCAGAAAAGCCGTTAGAAAAATACGCTTGCATTAAGGGATCCAAAATGCGCGTTTATTGCGTTTCGACAGTATTTTTTGTGGGACATGAGAGCACCTCAGACCTATCGAATTGCATTCTGAATACGAAGCATGTCTTTCTGATATCAAATAATTTTCATTTTTAAAAATCACAATATAATACAAATTTTATGATAAATTATAAAAATTTGATATTTTTCAAATTTTTGATATATAACAGTCCTCGAAGTAAATTATATAAATCTAATGATATATTCTTAAAGTGTACACACAAATTCAAAGTATAGACCTCTGGAAAAGGCAACCGTTACTACTAGTTTCACAGCATACCCTCACTTACGATCATTGGGTATACCGATGCATTTGTGTTAACTTGAAATCATGACAAATTATCCGTCTGATGATCGGTATACCCAATGATCGTAAGTGAGGGTATGCTGTGAAACTAGTAGTAACGGTTGCCTTTTCCAGAGGTCTATACTTTGAATTTGTTTCTACGCTCACCTGTAATGGGTTTGAGCACTTTTAATTCCAAAGTTAGTCACCTGAAAAATAATACTTATATTCTTAAAGTGTATGTAGCAGGGAGGAAAAGCCGACGGTCAATTGAAAATTTTGACCTTTCATATTGAAGATATGGATTTTTCCCCAAAAGCCCTTTTTTTGTGGTGTTTTGGGGAAAAATCCATATCTTCAATACAAAAGGTCAAAATTTTCATTTGATCGTCGGCTTTTCATCCCACTTACATACACTTTAAGTATAAATCATCAGATTTATAAAGTTTACTTCAAGTACTGTTAAATATCAAAAATATCAATTTTAATGATTTGCCATAAAATGTGTATTAAATTGCGAATTTCAAAAAATCAAAATTATTTGATATCAGAATGGCATTCTTCGTATTCAGAATGCAATTCGATATGTCTGATGTGCTCTAATGTCCCAAAATAAATACTGTCCAAACGTTCATACCCCAGCCCTTAATATTGTATAATTGCACGGGCGCGCACTCCGCGTACTACGCGCAGTGCTTCCGAACTCGTTTGCATCGCGTAGGATTGATTCATTTTCCTTGCGGGTTGATGCATTATATTTGCTCGGATTTTCCAACATTTTAGTGACAATTTTGTCATAAAAGTAGCAAAAATTACGGTTTTTTATCTCGTGTATGAGGTTAATAAATGCGTATTACTTGTTGCTCGAGAAATTGTACAAAATAATGCACTTGTACTGAGATGTTGTTGAGTCTAATGCACTCGCCCCTTTGGGGCTCGTGCACTAGACGCATCAACATCTCAGACCGCGTGTATTTTTTTGAACAATTTCACTCTCAACAAGTAAGACGCATTCATTAACCTATAATTCATTGTTTATTGATTGGAAATGAAAGACAAAACGGTCCCTCTGAAAATAAAATGAAATAGAAAATCGGGAAAGTTAATAAAAAGGGGGCAGTGGCAGAGTGCCTCCTTGTCAAAAAATGAAATAGAAAAATGCCCCTCAGACAAAACAAAAATATTTGCGCGTTACGCCTGCAGATTGTCCCAATAAAACCATTTGTGACCGTCCACGGCGAATGAGCCGTAAATTTCTCCCCCGGTCAATTTTGTTTTATTTCGTGTTTAAAAAATAAACATCATAAACTTAAAAATGGTATATCATTTGACTTCAAACGATATCCAGAAGCGGGGTTATGGTTTGTTAAACTTTGCTCCTTCAACAAAATTATAGCTTTTACGTTTTTACATGTGTCTCTTTTTCCACATTGTTGGCAATAAATATCAAACAGTCATAATTGGCGGTCATTTCAAATCATCCCCAAGTCAACGAGGTTTAAGAAAGTTCTCTCATTGTTAATTGTTGGTTATGCATACCTGTACAAAATACAATGCCTGGTAACCCACCACTTGAACAGGATTTAGCAAAAGCAAACAAAGACCAGAGCTATTAAAAGTTCTATAGCCATCTAAGGTAGAAGCTTATTATCCACTTCAACAGTAGGAATATTGATCAGTCTTTGACTATCAAAATGAGTCGGATGTCGGGCCAGCTTAAGTTACCGATGAATACGACGTTCGTACACATTTTACACCGTAACTCAGAATACAATTTAGGGAATTTACGGCTCATTTGTGCTGCCGGGTCACATTTGGGAAGCTCGAAGACGTAACGAAACTGTATATGTATATATCACACCGATAATACTGGTTCAAAATGATTTAACCGGGAACTTTTTTTCCTCTTTGAACCTAAATTTGTACCCCCTCCCCTGACCACGAAAGCTGGCCACGCCTCTGCGTTTGGTTAAACCAAAATCAACTCGTACACTCCTAGATAGTGAGAACTAATCAGAGCCTCCGTTAGTAAATTACTAGCAGTGCATAAATGTACAATTGCACGGGCGCGCACTCCGCGTAGTACGAGATGTACTGAGATGTTGATGCGTCTAATGCACTCCCCCTTTTATGAATAAAAACTTAAAAATTGAAATACTCACCTTTTTATGGGATTCTTCCGCTTGCAGCTAAGATTTGCATACTAAAAAACACTTTCTCTCCCTGCTACCAGTTGATAACAATACATACAATTATGCTTCTACCACATTCTATTAATGCTATTCAAAAGGCATGTAGTATTTCAACCAAACCTCTGAATATTTTAACGAGAAATGAAAATCAGAGTATCAGCAATAATCCCCTTGATGTCTTTTGCATTGGTCAGACCATGATCATGTTCATATTTCTTCTCTCCAGTGTTCACTATAAGGAACGTGCGTCTGGTCTTTGAATGAGGTGGAACATGAAGGCGACAACCTGTCAGCCGTATTAAACAAATGTTATAAAAATGGTGAGAAAGCGAGACTAAAGGAGCATTTTATATTCTTATGTTGACAGCATAGAGACGTTAATCTTAGAGCTAGAGCTATTAGCGTTTGTGTTGTCATTTGTGCATACACGCGTGCGTATGGGTGTGGTGAGTTTCCTTCTCATTACTTCCGAGAACTCCAACTTACCAGCCTGATGCCATGACTCTCATCAAATTTGACAGTATTGTCATGATGAATTCGAAACACAAACAAAACCTGTAATTAAAATAGTCTAACAAAATCAGCCTACCATGAAAGAAAGGTGAGAAGTTCATTCACTTAAGGGCTGGGGTATGAACGTTTGGACAGTATTTATTTTGGGACATTAGAGCACATCAGACATATCGAATTGCATTCTGAATACGAAGAATGTCATTATGATATCAAATAATTTTGGTTTTTTGAAATTCGCAATTTAATACACATTTTATGGCAAATCATTAAAAATTGATATTTTTGATATTTAACAATACTCGAAGTAAACTTTATAAATCTGATGATTTATACTTAACGTTTATGTAGGTGGGATGAAATGCCGACGATCAATTGAAAATTTTGACCTTTCGTATTGAAGATATGGATTTTTTCCCAAAACACCAAAAAAAAATTAGGTCTTTTGGGAAAAAATCTATATCTTCAATATGAAAGGTCAAAATTTTCAATTGACCGTCGGCTTTTTCCTCCCTGCTACATACACTTTAAGAATATATCATTAGATTTATATAATTTACTTCGAGGACTGTTATATATCAAAATTTGAAAAATATCAATTTTTTATAATTTGTCATAAAATTGGTATTATATTGTGATTTTCAAAAAATGAAAATGATTTGATATCAGAAAGACATGCTTCGTATTCAGAATGCAATTCGATAGGTCCGAGGTGCTCTCATGTCCCTCAAAAAATACTGTCGAAACGCAATAAACGCTCATTTTAGATCCCTTAAGGGATCTGGAATGAGCGTTTTGAGATTTATAAAGTTTACTTCGCGTACTGTTAAATATCAAAAATATCAATTTTTAATCATTTGCCATAAAATGTGTGTTACATTGCGAATTTAACAAACATCAAAATTATTTGATATCAGAAAGACATTCTTTAGATATGTCTGATGTGCTCTCATGTCCCACAATAAATACTGTCCAAACGTTCATACCCCACCCCTTAAATTACTTCCGTCAAAACCTTTACTTCTTAATTTTGTCTTCTGTATTCTTCTCCTCATCCCTTTCTTTCATTGGCTTTTTCTTCTTTACTTCCTTCCTCATCCCTTTCTCGTTATAGCCCTATCGATTACACATTTTTCTCCTCTCTTTCTCCTTTCTAACTCCATCTTCCCCTCCCATGCCTGGTCTTCTTTCCTTCTTCTTCATATTCTTCAATTACTTCCCCTTTCTTTCACCCTCCCCTTCCATTACTTGAATATTTGTTTCCCTCCTTGCTAAATGGTTTTGTTTTCACTCAAGTTGTCTTCTCCTTTTTCTTCTGTTAATCGCCATCCCTTTAGGCATCCCTTTTGTCTTTTTTTAAAATCAGTTTCCTTTCGTTTATTTTCTTTTTATTCGTACTTGTCTCCTTTCTCTTGGCTTTCGTTCACTTTTAGCCCTTTCTTTCCATTTTCTCTCTTCCTGTTCTCCCCGTTCCCGCTCTTATAATGGCACGTTTCCATAATCGAACAACTCGTTACAGACAAGGGAAAACTTTTGTGAAAAACAAACTATTAGAACTGTTTTCTGACGAAAATTCCTTCCGAATGAGGGCACATAAACACATTATTTTGAAACAATGAATTCCCGGTCAAATCACTTACATATTGTTCTTTTTAAACTATTTGAAGCCCGCTAAGTAATAATATTCTAGCAAGGTGATGGGGTAATGCTACAGCATTGTTGTTGTTGTTGAAGAGAGCCCTCAATTGAATACAATGTGCAACGTTTGGTAGTTTGTACAATGCTAAAGTTTTCTTCTGGGTGTCAATATTCTGGAAAGGGATGAGTTATTAAACATGTCAAATGTGACATCTAGAATAGGTGTCACAATCATAACTTGTCACAAAGATCTGAGAAGGTTGTTTTAGTTGATGTAAATCTTGTAAAAATCCAGGCTGGGCTTATAAAAAACAATTTATTCCCATTACACTACCAAAGAAAATCAAGCGGGAGATGTAAAACCCAAATTGCTCTCTGTAGAAGTTGTCAAAAGACCTAGGCTATTTTTTGTTGTTGGTGTTTTTGGAAAAAAAAAAATCTATATCTTCAATACGAAAGGTCAACATTTTCAATTGATCGTCGGCTTTTCATCCCAGCTACATACACTTGAAGTACATATCATTAGATTTAGAAAGTTTACTCGAAATATGTGATCGAAATATGAACAAACGGGAATTTTACACTTGATTGTCTGAGTAGGCTTACATCAAAACGATGGCCTATAAATATCATATAAATGACCATTTTATAAAGCTTGCTCGATGTTGTTGGTGATTCTTTCAGGAGTAAAGAGATTTTGAATACTGCCATAGTCTGTATACATGCTATACTTGGTTTAATAAATTTGACAAACCCTTTATTTCTTAATATAAATACATGTATTTTCACATTATCAATGAATTTGCTTACAAGTCGAAGGTTACTGCTTTGAAAAAAAAATTAAACTGCTGCTATATTGTTCTCCTCTTTATTTGATAGTATAGATAGATAGTATAACGGTAAGAAGGAGGAGATATCTACTATACTAAAATAACCAGCGAAGTGTGTGTGTCTGTCTGTCTGTCCGGCTATGCGTTTTGCCGCGCTGCATCGCATCGATCCGATATTTTGGATATGGATAGGTATTGGAAAAAGCATGTTGACTGTGTGGTTTTCGAGGTCATCGGAGGTCAAGGTCAAAGGTCAAAATTTCAAACTTTGTCCGATTGGGCTCAAACTTGGTGAGTGGGATCCTAGATACGAGGGGAATGTATGCCCAAAATAAAATCGAGGTCAACCTTGGTCAAAGGTCATTACGGAGGGGTCAAATTTCAAACTTTATCCGATCGGGCTCAAACTTGGTGGGTTGGATCCTAGATACGAGGGGAATATATGCCCGAAATAAAATCGAGATCAGTCGAGGTCAAAGGTCATTACGGAGGGGTCAAATTTCAATTTGTGTCCGATCGGGCTCAAACTTAGTGGGTGGAATCTTCGATATGAGGGGAACATGTAAAAAATATAATCGAGTTCATCCGAGGTCAAAGGTCATCCAGGGGCTACATTTTAATATCACGGGAGCATGAACAAAATCAAACCGAGGTCACTCGAGGGCGAAGGGCAAATAGGGTCAGTATGCCCAATTGGGCTTAAAAGTAGTAAAAAGAATGACGGGAACATGTCAAAAAGTCGAAAGGGGTCATTAGGGGTCAAATAGCATCGCTATCATTCAGTAACTCTCACAGCAACGGGTGAACTAGTACAACAAAAAATAATGAAACACAATCCAAGACTCAAGGCTCTGTTCGGAACAGATAAACCACAGCACGAGTTGCGAAATTGAAATTTATATATAAGGTGCCAAAGTTCAGAATATTTGATGCTTTGATTAATACCCTTCCCAGACCTTGGTGACAAGTTGTGAATGTGAAACCTTTTTCTAGAAGTCCCATTTAGTGATTTGCTCATCCGAACGATCGTAAAAATCATCAAAATTCAGATTTTGCTACCTTTGTCATTTTCATAGATGTGCTATTAACATGTGCTATAGTAGTTCAGCCGAAAGTCATATATTTAAGACAAAATAAGGCAGTTTACATGAATCTGTAATTTATATACTTACAGTATATAAATTAGCTACATGTATTTGAACTGGGCTTCAACTAAGTCAATACTGCTGTTTTCTTTGTTTTTTTGTCAAATGTTTGCATTTCAATATACCAAATGACAATTTGAATGACTTAGCCTTCACTCTTAAGCAATTTATAAACAATTTTATTTTTTTTACATTTTCGCTGGGATCACTGAATGGGACTTCAATAGTCCATCCATTCTCACTGAGGTTAATTTTGATACATAATTTTGTCACTCAACAATGCGATTCTAGCATTGTATAAACTGTCAAATGTTGCACATTGTATTCAATAGAGGGCTCACTTCAAAAACAACAATACTGACGTTGCACAATTGAAGACCTGAGCGCAAGAAGACCGTAAGTCCACTTGGCCCCTCAACATGTATACACTAAAGTTACGTATAGTTTCTTAGGGTTTTATGTTTAATACATGTTCCAGGGTGAAAACATCATGAAAGGTTGTGAAAGATTTTTTTAGCCCCTGAACATGTATAAAACATTACCAAACTATACGAAACTATACGCAACTTTAGTGTATACATGTTGAGGGGCCAATTGGACTTACGGTCTTCTTGCGCTAAGGTCTTCAATTCCATCTCTTTGCTAGAATAATAAATTATCAGTGGGTAATTAAAGTACTTTGAACACAGCAATATTTTAGTGAGTTGACATGCAATTCAATTTTTCAATTACTGAAAGCTGAGTTTATGTGCGCTCATTCTTATGGCAATTTGGTCGACATTCCCAGTATAGCTTGTTTAGATGTTTCTCATGTAGGTAACGAGTTGACCTTGTCACGAGTCGCTTAAGGCCAAAAGGCCAAAACACCATTCCCAAATTCACTTCAGAATGCACGACAAAACACACTGATTAATTAAATTAACAATTTCTAAGTCTTTTAATCAAAAGAAAAGTATGGTTTAACAATACTTTAGTGAGTCAACATAAACACATGCAATCAATCATACAATATACATTTTTAGCAAAGTTACTTATCCTGCAGCCTTCTTCTTGTTGTTGATTGTAATGCTCTACTTCTTAATGCTCTTGATGTATATCCTGATTCACTTGTCCTGCGAAGATCGCTGTTCAGCAAAGACTATCTCCAAAATGGTGCTAATTTCACCTTTCACACAATTTCTTACCCTGTTTCCATTTATATTGACAGATGTATTGTTTCATAATTCATAAACCAGACTTCAGCATGTCGTCAGAAGAGTATATTCTTTTCTTGGAAGAGGTACGCACTTTGACGTAAACTAGATCTTCTCCAACATTACTGGCTAGTAGTACTTTGAAGGAAATGGACTAGCTGTACAAGCACATTAGCTAGCCCACAACAACATTCAATTGTGTTGAATTGTGTCAACAATTTGTTGTATACCAAGCATTGAAAAATCCCATTCTATTAATAGCCAATTACTACATTCACAATATATGATATGATATGGGAAATTCCCAAGAATAATTATAATATTAACCTTCCACATTACATCCTTTGTAAAGTATATATAATTCAATTTATTTTGGTCAACTTGATGAATAAAAGGGGATTTCCCAACATGCCATCACTCATGGAGTAATTCAAATTCTGTAAACAAAGATAAATAATTAAATTAAATTACTCAGGGCACATCACAACCCATTCTCGAACTCTGGGAAAATCCTCCATGCGGTTATTTTAACATGGAAGGGTGTTGCAAACCAAACCGTTTCTCCGCCTCTTCCAAATGACTTGAATTGACTCGATTGGATAGTACTCCTATTACCCAGTGGGAAGGCATTTCTCCTTATATATAATTTACATTACACTGCATACCTCTTTATAACATTACATTACATTACATTACATTACATTACATTACATTACATTACATTACATTACATTACATTACATTACATTACATTACATTACATAAAAACTACATCGCATAAAATTACATATACAGTTAATATTATTATCAGCGGCGTAGCGTGGGTCATCATAATAGGGGTATGGGGGGGCATCGACCATGATCGAGGGTCACCGGGTCTAATGGGGGCACAAACCGTTTTTCAGACATTTTCGTATGGAAATGTGCGTCCCCCGTGCCCACTATGACTGTTTATTATTATTATAATTATAATTATTATTACCATATCTTAAATCAGAGAAGCATCCTTGTGGTCATTATGGTTATATACATTTGCCTGTATTCATGAAGCGCTACTGACTTCTTTTGTGTTGACTGTCTTTTCCTGGGCAACGATGAAGTTGGAATCTGCATCGACAATGTTTTGAAAATGCTCGCTTACATGGCCAAATACTTTCTTTCTCTTCAAATCTAATACGAAAGATTTGTCACAATAAGAAGTCAACTGCTTAGTGCCAAAAGTGGGTAAGTGCAAATAGCAGCTACCTATGGCAACTATTTTACTTACACACTTCTGACACTAAAGCAGTCGAAGTTCACTTTTGATTCTCTGCATACAACTAAACTGTCAAAATATCACAACTAGTACAATGCCCATCCCCCATCCGCCATTTCCCATTGTCAAATCAGGTTATAGTCCTTATACAACAACACTTTAAGGTTATCAACTATTTTAAACTGTTGCGATTCGGTAGTTCACGGCAATGGTAGTGAGCTTTGGCAAAAATTGCATTGATCATTTCATAGCGAGCGTGTAGAAGAATTCGAATATCACAGATATATTTTTGTAGGTCCTGTGGTTCTTGAGTTATGTTGTAAAGAGGGCTGAAACAACAACACTTTTGTAAAATGTACATAACTTGTTAACAACAATAAATCAAGCAAGTTTTCAAAGTATATGATTTGTAGAATGAACTTTTGCAAAACATAAAAGTGTTATTTTTCAATAATATATTGATTTACATAATGAAAATCGATTTTTTTTTGTGACCAACAATACCTCGTATACCCTTAAGAAACTGAAATATATAGAACCGAAATAGAACGGAGAGAGCAGGGATACTAAAGAAAGATAAACAAAATGCATATCACGAAGAAAGTTGCCTTGGTTTATATACTGAATCAACAATCCACAGTGACTGAATAATATCAAAAAACACTTGACTTCACAGGTAAAGGTTGCTCAATGGTGGGTCGACAATTTCTATTTCATGTATATATGGACTCTATACCGTAAAACCTCGTCTACAAGCATATAGTGTTTTTGATGAAAGCTAACTTAATACGAAACAAGCTTAAATATGCTAATAATGGTCTTACAATAATACTTGTTTGTGTATATGCATGATCAGTAACTTATTTGCTCAAACTCCACAATGGCGCCTGGATTAATTTACATTTCATCAGAAGCACTATATAATGCTTATTGTATGTGTAGGTATCAACGTTTGTGTGAGTTTGCTTTGTATATTACCAATATTATATTCATCATGTTCATGGCACGCCGATATAAAGATTGCCAGTATTTTTGCTACTTTTTTCACTCCACCCCTTTCCCATTAATTATGTTAATACTAATTATAAATTAACTAAGCCAATAAGGTATCAGTTCATGAATCACACTACCAAAGTGAGGGATGATTTTGATAACCAAGGTAGATCATGATGATCACAATTATTATGTTTTCTTTAACTCTAGAACTACGAACTACGAACCCCCTAAGATTTTTTATCCGTCGTTACGCCCAAACGACCTAAGCTAATCGTAGATACATCGTAGATACTCTTACTCTTCCTTTAAAAATATGGTAAATATATAATGTTCAGAAACCTTAAGAAGTCATACGTTCGTTTGTTCGTTCGTTCATTCATTGATTCGTTCATTCATTCATTCATTCATTTTTCATTTCGGTAACATTGTCTATTCCGTATAGGAAAGACATTTTTGCGTGTTTCGGATACAGGTACGTGACTGTGCTAATATTTGTTTCCCTTATGACCATATTATAATTATACAACATTTGCTACATTTGAGATGTAGCCATTACTATGATTACTTAATATCATTAGTTTCAATCTGCTATTTTGTGTCTTTGCTCACGGCAATATCCATTAAATGAATAAATCGCACATGTGACTTCTATTAAAACTATATTATATCAATGTGCTATGTCTCTATATCCGTAAAGCTTTAATAAGTGAGTTTCTCTGAGTGTTCCGCAGCGTGTCTAAAATGTAAAATATTGACTAAAACTAGAACTACCCAGCAAACACAAAAACGTTTTAAATAAGTTATATTTTGGCTTTTGGTTTAGGTAAAAACGTTTTAATAACATTAAAATGTCGGGTTATATAAAGGTCATGAAAACGTTTTAAAACGGTTTGTATGAAAACACACTACAACAATATTTTTAAAATGTTTTCAAAATTTTATTGTAAACTATTTTTGCAAACAGTTTTTGCCAAATATTTTGTCAACACTTAAATAACATTATGTTAAAATATTTGCACGCAGCAAACACAGAAATGCTCTTAAAATGTTTTTTTTTTTCAAAACGTTTTAATAACATTTAAATGTCGGGTTGTATAAAGGTCATGAAAACGTTTTTAAAACGTTATAGCAAATATTTTGGCAAACATTTTTCGCAAAATATTTTTAGAACCCTGTTTAATAGAATGTTTTGTATCAAGTTTTCAAAAACGTTTTTGGAATGTTATTAAAACGTTCTATACCCTTTATATAACCCGACATTTAAATGTTTTCTGTAAAACATTTTGTGTTTGCTGAGCAGTAGATTATCAAAAAATGTTTTTTAATGTTATGAAAACGTTTTATACCCTTAATATACCCTTTATATAACCCGACATTTAAACGTTTTCTGACAGCCTTTTTTGACCTTTTGCGAATGATGTCGAAAACGTTTTGTGTTTGCTGGGTAACCCCGTTCGCAAACCGCGACGCCCTTTGAATAGTTAGCGAAGCGAGCAGCGAGTGTAGCGACAATCATAGGTATCAGAGTACAGCACAGAGCCTGTACACTGTTATAGCGAGTCATGATTAGCAGCGTTCGAAATTTTGGTTGTCCGGTTGCCCGGGACAACTAAAAAAGTGGCTGGACAACCAAAAATACTGATTCGGTTGTCCGCCGGACAACCATAAATCTGTAGCCAAAATGGACCTTTGTACATATGGACAACCAAAAACTTAGACGGACAACCAGAAATTGTAACCTGGTTGTCCCACGGACAACCATTTATTTTTCCTTAATTCGAACACTGATGATTAGAGACTCGACTTTGTAAAAAATGATTGATTCGACTCAGATTTCTAAATTTTTCATAGACCTAAAGATTCTACAGTACCGCCTTGACTTTACTCGACGCGAGAAATTACACTGATGTCGAGCATGACGTGATTCAACTCGCTACAAACCTTCTGCATTATCATTGTTACCATACACATGATACAATATCTGCATGTTCTACCAACCACCCAGCAAACACAAACAGTTTTCGACATCATTCGCAAAAGGTTATAAAAGGTTGTCAGAAAACGTTTAAATGTCGGGTTATATAAAGGGTATATTAAGAGTATAAAACGTTTTCATAACCTTAAAAAACATTTTTGATAATCTACTGCTCAGCAAACAAAATGTTCTACAGAAAACGTTTAAATGTCGGGTTATATAAAGGGTATGAAAACGTTTTAATAACATTCCAAAAACATTCTTGAAAACTTGATACAAAACATTCTAAACAGAACGTTTTTTGGGGGGTTGAAAACATATTTTTGCGAAAAATGTTTGCCCAAAATATTTTCAATAACGTTTTAAATACGTTTTCATGACCTTTATATAACCCGACATTTAAATGTTATTAAAAGGTTTTGAAAAAACATTTTAAGAACATTTCTGTGTTTGCTGGGTTCAAATATTTTAACATAATGTTATTTAAGTATTGACACAATATTTGGCAAAATGTTTGCAAAAATAGTTTACAATAACATTTTTTGGAAAACATTTAAAAATATTGTTGTAGTGTGTTTTCATACAAAACGTTTTAAACGTTATCATGACCTTTATATAACCTGACATTTTAATGTTATTAAAACGTTTTTACCTAAACCAAAAGCCAAAATATAACTTATTTAAAACGTTTTTAAAACGTTTTTGTGTTTGCTGGGCAGAGAAGATTCTCTGTTCCAACCAACCCTGTCTATAGTATAAAACAAAGAAACAATAATACAGTACCGCGAGTCTCTTGACTTTACTCGACTTGAGAAATTGCACTGATATCGAGAATGAAGTGATTCAACTAGCTACAAAGCTTCTGCATTATCATTTTCAGAAATGTTCAAGTCACCATACACCATGTACTACACATGATACATTTAGTTATTCCAACCAACCCTGCCTAGTAATAACAAAGAAACAACAAAACAACATCTTATCAGGCAAATTGGAACATTAAAAACAAAAAGAATTTGTTTAACATTTTTGTTTCCGACCCTATCTGAGTATCCGTTAATTTAACGAATATACGAATCGATTAATATTTATAATAATGTTCATCATTTTGGCTGGCTCCATTTAAATACGATACAAAGTTGGAAGAAAACAGATTATTTGCTATATTAAATAATATAACTATTATGGTGAATCATCCTTACCTTTGAGGTCTTCAAATTGCAAAAATAAACTACGTAACACTATTTTAAAGCAATTATTCATCTATGTATGTTGATACAAAGAGGTAAGCCCATTAAAAGTCATGGAATAAACGCATGACCAGAAATAATTGCAACTGACATTATGTCGATTTACTTAGTACTAGAGTTCCGCTCTGAACCTGTCCATGCCTCAGTTGCCTCGCTATATCAGGGGCCAGGTTTAAGTCCGAATGTGATAACTGCTAATGGCTCTTATAAAACAGTGTCTAGGGACCTATCTTAGACCTAGAATAAGGTGAAATTAAAGAGAGGCAGAACGTTCCATGTATGTATTAATTTGAAGCAAATACCCAGCACACACAAAAACGTTTTTAAAACGTTTTAAATAAGTTATATTTTGGCTTTTGGTTTAGGTAAAAACGTTTAATAACATTAAAATGTCGGGTTATATAAAGGTCATGAAAACGTTTTAAAACGTTTTATGAAAACACACTACAACAATATTTCTAAAATGTTTTCAAAAATGTTATTGTAAACTATTTTTGCAAACATTTTTTGCCAAATATTTTGTCAACACTTAAAGCCATATTATAACATTTTCAAACAAAATAGAATAGCATTTCTTTTACTGTCAGATATATCTCCTTTTATTTTTGAGCCGAACAACTACGGCACATCAAAGAAAATTGGAATTTACTACCAGCGCACATGTCGACAATACGTACCACTCCTTCGGTCATGTTGTGGTCCGATCCTTTGTTGTGTATATCACCGTCCCGCACGCCGTGTACGCACTGTGTGTTATGCGTTCGTTCGACTAATAATTCCATCGTAATAATAAAGCGCCGATTCCGGCGTTTTATTCAAAATCTCGGATTTTGACAAAACTACAGCACCTAGAGTCTTGATTTTTGCAGGGCATATTGGTTCAATAAAGTACAATTTAATCGTGTAAAAAAGCAATTTTAAAAATTCAGTGAGGGCGTCTTCCTCAGCAAATGTTATAATATGGCTTTAACATTATGTTAAAATATTTGCCCCCAGCAAACACAGAAATGTTCTTAAAATGTTTTCTTCAAAACTTTTTAATAACATTTAAATGTCGGGTTATATGGTTATATAAAGGTCATAAAAACGTATTTTAAAACATTATTGCAAATATTTTGGGCAAACATTTGTCGCCAAATATTTTTTCAACCAAAAAATAACATTCTGTTTAAAATGTTTTGTATCAGGTTTTCAAAAATGTTTTTGGAATGTTATTAAAACGTTTTTATACCCTTTATATAATGATGTCGAAAACGTTTTGTGTTTGCTGGGTATGCACACACTGAGAGAAAACTGAGGATCAAATTAAATTAAAGAAAAACAAACCAAAACATTGTTTCAACATTAATTGCAAAAAAAAAACAAGGCACTATCAACAATTCATAACCTCATTAATAAACGCGATGCGTGCGATCCAATCATATTTTATTATCTTTGAAAACGCGAACGCAAATCGAGGTCATTAATATCTCACAATTGACCGCAAAATGCGTAATTGTTCCAATGTCGCACACAATTGACTTCTGCGTGCGCCGTATTGTGCGTCCAACGAACTGCGCGCGCGCTGGCTGCCGTATTTGGATTGCGCGCTACCATATTTGCACAGATTTATTTATTTATTTATTTATTTATTTATTTTTTTATTTGAACAGACTCTTTTGAATCAGCGGCACACGCCTAAATTGGCGGTGCGTTCATATAAAAGTCAAAAAATACATTTCAAACAACAACAACAACAATAACTCATAGCAATCAATATAAATATTAAATAATCTACAATGTATAAAAGATACACAACCCACTCACGCACACCCCCACGCTCTCATCCCTCTCACCCTTACTCACCCCCATACATATCACACATAATATACCCTCACACACATGTACACAAGATCAAACTTATGTATATAGGTCTATATTACAATAATTCAAATCAAATCAAATCACGCACACCCCACGCTCTCATCCCTCTCACCTTTACTCTCCCACACCCATATCACACATACATACCCTCACACACATGCACACGAAATCAAACTTATTTAGGCCTATATTACAGATTCTGATACGCACTTTTGTTATTGGTCGTTTTGTTTTAGCCTGATCGATTTTGGGAAAGGGAAGATGCAAGAATTGTTTAGTTTTAATTACTTTTGAGGAAAATTTTGTGTTATTTTGTAAAGTTAAAAGATCAAAGTGACGGTTATGAATGAGGTTAATAACTTTGCATCGGTTATATGTCGGGCATTGTGAAAAATCTAAACATTTTGCTTTGGACCTCGGAATATCCCTCAGGGCTGCGCCCTCAGGATATTCCTCGGTTCAAAGGCAAAATGTTTAGATTTTTCACAATGCCTCCTAATAACCGATGCGCAGTTATTAACCTCTAAATAACAGCAACAATAATAAGCAGGTGCAATCTATTATTAAATAATTAATAATTGTGCATAACATGTCTAAATTCACATTACCATACTAGCTATACCTGTATTTTGTACTGGTGTTTTTATAAAGTTAGAGGTTCATTGACTTCGCAGTTTTCTGATAAAGTTCCATTTCATGGTTAGCATTATTAGGAAGAATTGTCTAAATTAGTCGGGTTCATCACATCTGATAAAATCCATATTGGCAGGTGATGAGATTTCACAAAAAAGTGCTATTTATTACATTCACATAATGAGATGGTACAACATTTTAATATTTTGAAATAACTTTCACATGCGTACTTTTAATAGACACGTGAATTGCTGGAAAGTTTATAATAAACTGTCTAAAACATAATCATCTTCTAATCCTTGAAAAAATAGTAAGTGAAACTCGGAATCGAACTGAGTAAAATACACGTGCAAGTTGGAAATGCATACATTGGCATGGAAATAGATCCAATCCAGGTATTAAGATACGAAATCCCAACGGTAATAATTTGCATTGGTGTGGTATTATAGACGAATCCAAATACACGCATTCCTACACCTGACTAGCAGCCTTTATTTGGGTCCCCGTCGGCTACAATGCATCCAAAATGTGAAATGATTCGGCCTTGGCGGATATTTTAAACTGCATTCCATCACCCGTTTTACACCTTCCGCGAAAACACAGGTAGACAAAAGTTTACAACACAATACAGTTCCAACAGTTGTGCAAATAAAAGCCGCCTTACACCTAAAAAAGAGAGAAGGTCGACGAGGGTTAATAGAATAATACAGCAGGTAATCCCGTCGTATCTATTCATAGATGTACAAATGGATGAACAAAAGGACTATGCATGAATAGATGCGACAGGATTACCTCTATTGTATATTATTATTCTATTAACCCTCCTCGTCTTTGCATCTTCTCTAGGTGTTAGGCGGCCTTTACATTACTGGTCGATCACGATAGAATTTCAGTCTTTAAAACTTAGACTCCGTGGAGCAAGCGTTAACATTGCTACCCAAGCAGCCTGGGGTCTGGGACTTAGTCTCCGGACCAAGTAAGGTGCCAAATTCGGCAGCCGATGAAATGGGCCGGTATACGTTTGGAGAAGTCTTACGGTGTATAATTTAGAATTTGATTTGGGTTACAAAATACGGTATACGTATTATGGTTAAGGTTTGGGATTAATGCTGTAAATATGTTCAAACAAATCATTTCATACAAATGTCATGTACTTCTGACGACTAAATCACTACTCTTTGGAAATACAGCGTCATTTTAAGCAACTTATAGACTATGCTATGCACATAACGCACTGTAGAATACATGAAGTGGCCGTACCCTTATATAATGTGGTGGAAAATCAAATAATTTTATGTGAGTGCCAAGATAAGCCCCCCTCCCCCCTCCCCCGATCAATGTTGAGTCCTACTTTTTTGGTCACGCGCGCCTAGTATAGTGACATCAACATTGATTGGTGGGGAAGGGGAGGATTGAGGTGTTTGGAAAAATATAGACTTGACACCAAACAAAACCTTCATTTCATCACATTAAAAATCACGCGCGCCTAGTATAGTGACATCAACATTGATTGGTGGGGAAGGGGAGGATTGAGGTGTTTGGAAAAAATATAGACTTGACACCAAACAAAACCTTCATTTCATCACATTAAAAATCACGCGCGCCTAGTATAGTGACATCAACATTGATTGGTAGGGAAGGGGGAGGATTGAGGTGTTTGGAAAAAATATAGACTTGACACCAAACAAAACCTTCATTTCATCACGTTAAAAATTACGGAAATAAGGCCATAACATAGTGTACGTTTTCCATAAGTGTTCTAACACATTTGTAGTTGTACACACAAAGTAAATAAGATAATTTTTGTTATAATGAGTGAAAAATAAATAAATAGATAAATAAATAAATGAATGAATGAATGAATGAATGAATGAATGAATGAATGAATGAAGGAAGGAATAATTGATACCAAATTTGAAACCGTGGAAGTTTCTATCATTAATTTCGAAATTTAGAGACTGGTCACTTTAAAATCTTAAAACCATATTTTGGGCCCTGTTTAAGTTTACTATTCATGACTGTAACTGTCAAAAAGGTAAATTGGAAATGTGTGAATTATTGTTTTCACCAACATTTACTCCATAGAAGAAAATAAAAGTAAACGCAACATCTCTTGATTAGAAAAAAAAAATAAACCCGTGCATACTTGTTTTTTTTTATAATTTAAAAGAATGCGGTCTACCTCAATTGAAGTAACGGAGTAAGAAAAAGAAATAAAAGAGAAAAAGAAAGAAAAAATAACAGCATTACATGGATTCGAACTTGTGATCTTCGGGTGAGAAGCGGTAGAACTAACCATGAGCCACTGGGGAAGCGTATAATCGCAATCGATTTCAGTGTATTTAATGCTCTGTCCATGCTACTGTATTGTGTTAAAACCCATGGTTTTTTCCTATTTTGCTGCATTTATCTCACTTGTTTTTAAAAATATGCACGGTTACATTACACATCTTTGTGTCTGCGATATGTATATAGGTAATTATTTCTCCATAAGCCAAATTAGTACGGTCTACCATGGTGTAAAATAAATAGATATTACCTTTTGAAGTTATATTATGTTGGTAGACCGTTATTGCGTCATTAATTATTGTTATCCTTATTATAAATAAATTCGCACGACTACCAACAGTTCTGCTACAGTGTAGTGGTTAGGTTACTGACTTGTGATCACGAGGTCTAGAGTTCGTGTCTCGTTATTGCCGATTTTTTTGGCTTTTAAATTCTGCTCTGTATCCCTTTTATAAATTTCAGATGACACCTAAGACTGTGGAATTTATGGATTCATATTTTTTTTCAGTTATGATCAATCGGTGGGATTAGAAATTACTTTAATGGGCGTTCTCGATAGAATTTCATTTATAAATACTTAGACTCTGTAGAGCAAGCGTTAACATGGCTATCCATACGTTTTTAGAGGTCTTCAGGTGTATAATTTAGAATTTTGATTTGGGGTTACAAAATAGGGTATACGTATTAGGGTTAGGATTTTCTATTAGAGTTAGAAATATGTTTTGGGGTTAGGATTTGAAATAAGAGTTAGACCTACCATGGTTACAGTTCCAAAACGGAGGGATCGTAAGGCCTCCTATAGATATATCTTTACAAGCTGTTGCGGCGACTGAGGGCTATATCACAATTTCATGTATCACCAGAACCGGGGATCAGAAGTGTATCAGAAGATAGGAAAAAATGCTAAGTCCGCAAAGACTGAAAAGTTATCGAGATCAACCTGTAATGTGACGGTGACAGCCTATATGCCTACATTCATACATTTTGTGTGGTATGTTTCAGCTTTTATTTTTTTTTTTTTTTTTTAAATCTTATCAAGCATATTATAGGGAATTTGAAAAACGATTTTAAGAAATTTGAGAAAAATGCAGGTTTGTGATTTTTCTTGCAAAAACGACCATTTTTTAAAGATATTTTTGTTTTGATTCGTTTGTGAAATTTGAAACTCTTATGACTTTCATAATAGGAGATCAGGAATGTCCCTGAGTATGTTGACTGAGTTAATAAAGTTTGACAATGACCATGATCAAAATCGCCACACTAGGATCCACAGCATGCTCATCTATCAGGGAACAGTTCTTAAACCCCAACACATTTGTACATTCATTGAATGACCTTAGAAGATTTGGGTACAAAAACTCATATTCTGCAACTTGAGGTCAAATTTTGCACTATGATTATGTAATTGAGGTTATTGGACTATGTCATTGGGATGAGGCTCTTGTGGGCCATAGTGTTTTATACGAAGTCAGATTTTGCAATTCAGAACAAAATATATTTCAATTGAATTTTAAACAAATGCGAATTTTAAGCTGTTGAAATCACAAATGGAAACAACTTATTTTCGTTCGAGTATATACATAAGATATAATATGCATAGAAACGTTCGAAAAAGTCGCTTTCCAGCACTTCTAAGAAAATAATATTTCAAAACTACTTACTGTATGGTTCGTATAATATATAGGAATCCAAATATTACATTCTATGACCATTCTTTGACAAGTGATTTTTGGTTTATTGCCTAATAACTATTATCATCTATTAATAATTATTTGAATGCCAATCTCCCCCTCCATACCTACGAATAGGCCTACACGCGGTCATCATTTCTGACCGATTTCATTTTGGCATATATAAAGGCCTAGCTGATTTCTCTTTGGCATATATATTAACGTTTTTTTTGGCCTATTGATTTTCGATATTGATTTTTGATAATCGATAACCAATTCTTTATCAATAATCAATAATCATTTGATCCTCCTCTACCCCTCCCCCATATACAACCAACCTAGCTATTAGCCATTTCATTTTCCAGTATGTCGTTGCATTTAAGTTATCAACATCGATTAATATTGATACTTGATTGATCGATTATCGATTATTGATAATCGATTATCAATTCCCTAACTCCCTCCCTGCCCCCACACACAAGGAAATTGTGCTGACAAATGCAAGCCCCATGATGCTACAACAAAGCATTTTGTACTCCTTGACGGTGACAGCCTATATGCCTACATTCATACATTTTGTGTGATATGTTTCAGCTTTTATTTTTTTGTTTTATTTTTTTTAAAAATCTTATCAAGCATATTATAGGGAATTTGAAAAACGATTTTTAAGAAATTTGAGAAAAATGCAGGTTTGTGATTTTTCTTGCAAAAACGACCATTTTTCAAAGATATTTTTTGTTTTGATTCGTTTGTGAAATTTGAAACTCTTATGACTTTCATAATAGGAGATCAGGAATGTCCCTGAGTATGTTGACTGAGTTAATAAAGTTTGACAATGACCATGATCAAAATCGCCACACTAGGATCCACAGCATGCTCATCTATCAGGGGAACAGTTCTTAAACCCCAACACATTTGTACATTCATTGAATGACCTTAGAAGATTTGGGTACAAAAACTCATATTCTGCAACTTGAGGTCAAATTTTGCACTATGATTATGTAATTGAGGTTATTGGACTATGTCATTGGGATGAGGCTCTTGTGGGCCATAGTGTTTTATACGAAGTCAGATTTTGCAATTCAGAACAAAATATTTCAATTGAATTTTAAACAAATGCGAATTTTAAGCTGTTGAAATCACAAATGGAAACAACTTATTTTCGTTCGAGTATATACATAAGATATAATATGCATAGAAACGTTCGAAAAAGTCGCTTTCCAGCACTTCTAAGAAAATAATATTTCAAAACTACTTACTGTATGGTTCGTATATTTAGGAATCCAAATATTACATTCTATGACCATTCTTTGACAAGTGATTTTTGGTTTATTGCCTAATAACTATTATCATCTATTAATAATTATTTGAATGCCAATCTCCCCTCCCTACCTACGAATAGGCCTACACGCGGTCATCATTTCTGACCGATTTCATTTTGGCATATATAAAGGCCTAGCTGATTTCTCTTTGGCATATATATTAACGTTTTTTTGGCCTATTGATTTTCGATATTGATTTTGATAATCGATAACCAATTCTTTATCAATAATCAATAATCATTTGATCCTCCTCTACCCCTCCCCATATACAACCAACCTAGCTATTAGCCATTTCATTTTCCAGTATGTCGTTGCATTTAAGTTATCAACATCGATTAATATTGATACTTGATTGATCGATTATCGATTATTGATAATCGATTATCAATTCCCCTACCTCCCTCCCTGCCCCCCACACACAAGGAAATTGTGCTGACAAATGCAAGCCCCATGATGCTACAACAAAGCATTTTGTACTCCTTCCATTACTGGTCGATCACGATAGAATTTCAGTCTTTAAAACTTAGACTCCGTGGAGCAAGCGTTAACATTGCTACCCAAGCAGCCTGGGGTCTGGGACTTAGTCTCCGGACCAAGTAAGGTGCCAAATTCGGCAGCCGATGAAATGGGCCGGTATACGTTTGGAGAAGTCTTACGGTGTATAATTTAGAATTTGATTTGGGTTACAAAATACGGTATACGTATTATGGTTAAGGTTTGGGATTAATGCTGTAAATATGTTCAAACAAATCATTTCATACAAATGTCATGTACTTCTGACGACTAAATCACTACTCTTTGGAAATACAGCGTCATTTTAAGCAACTTATAGACTATGCTATGCACATAACGCACTGTAGAATACATGAAGTGGCCGTACCCTTATATAATGTGGTGGAAAATCAAATAATTTTATGTGAGTGCCAAGATAAGCCCCCCCCTCCCCGATCAATGTTGAGTCCCCTTCCCCCGATCAATGTTGAGTCCTACTTTTTTGGTCACGCGCGCCTAGTATAGTGACATCAACATTGATTGGTGGGGAAGGGGGAGGATTGAGGTGTTTGGAAAAAATATAGACTTGACACCAAACAAAACCTTCATTTCATCACATTAAAAATCACGCGCGCCTAGTATAGTGACATCAACATTGATTGGTGGGGAAGGGGGAGGATTGAGGTGTTTGGAAAAAATATAGACTTGACACCAAACAAAACCTTCATTTCATCACATTAAAAATCACGCGCGCCTAGTATAGTGACATCAACATTGATTGGTGGGGAAGGGGAGGATTGAGGTGTTTGGAAAAAATATAGACTTGACACCAAACAAAACCTTCATTTCATCACGTTAAAAATTACGGAAATAAGGCCATAACATAGTGTACGTTTTCCATAAGTGTTCTAACACATTTGTAGTTGTACACACAAAGTAAATAAGATAATTTTTGTTATAATGAGTGAAAAATAAATAAATAGATAAATAAATAAATGAATGAATGAATGAATGAATGAATGAATGAATGAATGAATGAATGAATGAAGGAAGGAATAATTGATACCAAATTTGAAACCGTGGAAGTTTCTATCATTAATTTCGAAATTTAGAGACTGGTCACTTTAAAATCTTAAAACCATATTTTGGGCCCTGTTTAAGTTTACTATTCATGACTGTAACTGTCAAAAAGGTAAATTGGAAATGTGTGAATTATTGTTTTCACCAACATTTACTCCATAGAAGAAAATAAAAGTAAACGCAACATCTCTTGATTAGAAAAAAAAATAAACCCGTGCATACTTGTTTTTTTTTTTATAATTTAAAAGAATGCGGTCTACCTCAATTGAAGTAACGGAGTAAGAAAAAGAAATAAAAGAGAAAAAAGAAAGAAAAAAATAACAGCATTACATGGATTCGAACTTGTGATCTTCGGGTGAGAAGCGGTAGAACTAACCATGAGCCACTGGGGAAGCGTATAATCGCAATCGATTTCAGTGTATTTAATGCTCTGTCCATGCTACTGTATTGTGTTAAAACCCATGGTTTTTCCTATTTTGCTGCATTTATCTCACTTGTTTTTAAAAATATGCACGGTTACATTACACATCTTTGTGTCTGCGATATGTATATAGGTAATTATTTCTCCATAAGCCAAATTAGTACGGTCTACCATGGTGTAAAATAAATAGATATTACCTTTTGAAGTTATATTATGTTGGTAGACCGTTATTGCGTCATTAATTATTGTTATCCTTATTATAAATAAATTCGCACGACTACCAACAGTTCTGCTACAGTGTAGTGGTTAGGTTACTGACTTGTGATCACGAGGTCTAGAGTTCGTGTCTCGTTATTGCCGATTTTTTGGCTTTTAAATTCTGCTCTGTATCCCTTTTATAAATTTCAGATGACACCTAAGACTGTGGAATTTATGGATTCATATTTTTTTCAGTTATGATCAATCGGTGGGATTAGAAATTACTTTAATGGGCGTTCTCGATAGAATTTCATTTATAAATACTTAGACTCTGTAGAGCAAGCGTTAACATGGCTATCCATACGTTTTAGAGGTCTTCAGGTGTATAATTTAGAATTTTGATTTGGGGTTACAAAATAGGGTATACGTATTAGGGTTAGGATTTTCTATTAGAGTTAGAAATATGTTTTGGGGTTAGGATTTGAAATAAGAGTTAGACCTACCATGGTTACAGTTCCAAAACGGAGGGATCGTAAGGCCTCCTATAGATATATCTTTACAAGCTGTTGCGGCGACTGAGGGCTATATCACAATTTCATGTATCACCAGAACCGGGGATCAGAAGTGTATCAGAAGATAGGAAAAAATGCTAAGTCCGCAAAGACTGAAAAGTTATCGAGATCAACCTGTAATGTGACGGTGACAGCCTATATGCCTACATTCATACATTTTGTGTGGTATGTTTCAGCTTTTATTTTTTTTTTTTTTTTTTTTAAATCTTATCAAGCATATTATAGGGATTTAAAAAACGATCTATAAGAAATTTGAGAAAAATGCAGGTTTGTGATTTTCTTGCAAAAACGACCATTTTTTAAAGATATTTTTGTTTTGATTCGTTTGTGAAATTTGAAACTCTTATGACTTTCATAATAGGAGATCAGGAATGTCCCTGAGTATGTTGACTGAGTTAATAAAGTTTGACAATGACCATGATCAAAATCGCCACACTAGGATCCACAGCATGCTCATCTATCAGGGGAACAGTTCTTAAACCCCAACACATTTGTACATTCATTGAATGACCTTAGAAGATTTGGGTACAAAAACTCATATTCTGCAACTTGAGGTCAAATTTTGCACTATGATTATGTAATTGAGGTTATTGGACTATGTCATTGGGATGAGGCTCTTGTGGGCCATAGTGTTTTATACGAAGTCAGATTTTGCAATTCAGAACAAAATATTTCAATTGAATTTTAAACAAATGCGAATTTTAAGCTGTTGAAATCACAAATGGAAACAACTTATTTTCGTTCGAGTATATACATAAGATATAATATGCATAGAAACGTTCGAAAAAGTCGCTTTCCAGCACTTCTAAGAAAATAATATTTCAAAACTACTTACTGTATGGTTCGTATAATATATAGGAATCCAAATATTACATTCTATGACCATTCTTTGACAAGTGATTTTTGGTTTATTGCCTAATAACTATTATCATCTATTAATAATTATTTGAATGCCAATCTCCCCTCCCTACCTACGAATAGGCCTACACGCGGTCATCATTTCTGACCGATTTCATTTTGGCATATATAAAGGCCTAGCTGATTTCTCTTTGGCATATATATTAACGTTTTTTTTGGCCTATTGATTTTCGATATTGATTTTTTATACTCGATAACCAATTCTTTATCAATAATCAATAATCATTTGATCCTCCTCTACCCCTCCCCCATATACAACCAACCTAGCTATTAGCCATTTCATTTTCCAGTATGTCGTTGCATTTAAGTTATCAACATCGATTAATATTGATACTTGATTGATCGATTATCGATTATTGATAATCGATTATCAATTCCCCTAACTCCCTCCCTGCCCCCCCACACACAAGGAAATTGTGCTGACAAATGCAAGCCCCATGATGCTACAACAAAGCATTTTGTACTCCTTGACGGTGACAGCCTATATGCCTACATTCATACATTTTGTGTGATATGTTTCAGCTTTTATTTTTTTGTTTTATTTTTTTTAAAAATCTTATCAAGCATATTATAGGGAATTTGAAAAACGATTTTTAAGAAATTTGAGAAAAATGCAGGTTTGTGATTTTTCTTGCAAAACGACCATTTTTTAAAGATATTTTTGTTTTGATTCGTTTGTGAAATTTGAAACTCTTATGACTTTCATAATAGGAGATCAGGAATGTCCCTGAGTATGTTGACTGAGTTAATAAAGTTTGACAATGACCATGATCAAAATCGCCACACTAGGATCCACAGCATGCTCATCTATCAGGGGAGCAGTTCTTAAACCCCAACACATTTGTACATTCATTGAATGACCTTAGAAGATTTGGGTACAAAAACTCATATTCTGCAACTTGAGGTCAAATTTTGCACTATGATTATGTAATTGAGGTTATTGGACTATGTCATTGGGATGAGGCTCTTGTGGGCCATAGTGTTTTATACGAAGTCAGATTTTGCAATTCAGAACAAAATATTTCAATTGAATTTTAAACAAATGCGAATTTTAAGCTGTTGAAATCACAAATGGAAACAACTTATTTTCGTTCGAGTATATACATAAGATATAATATGCATAGAAACGTTCGAAAAAGTCGCTTTCCAGCACTTCTAAGAAAATAATATTTCAAAACTACTTACTGTATGGTTCGTATAATTTAGGAATCCAAATATTACATTCTATGACCATTCTTTGACAAGTGATTTTTGGTTTATTGCCTAATAACTATTATCATCTATTAATAATTATTTGAATGCCAATCTCCCCTCCCTACCTACGAATAGGCCTACACGCGGTCATCATTTCTGACCGATTTCATTTTGGCATATATAAAGGCATAGCTGATTTCTCTTTGGCATATAAATTAACGTTTTTTTTGGCCTATTGATTTTCGATATTGATTTTGATAATCGATAACCAATTCTTTATCAATAATCAATAATCATTTGATCCTCCTCTACCCCTCCCCATATACAACCAACCTAGCTATTAGCCATTTCATTTTCCAGTATGTCGTTGCATTTAAGTTATCAACATCGATTAATATTGATACTTGATTGATCGATTATCGATTATTGATAATCGATTATCAATTCCCTAACTCCTCCCTGCCCCCACACACAAGGAAATTGTGCTGACAAATGCAAGCCCCATGATGCTACAACAAAGCATTTTGTACTCCTTCCATTACTGGTCGATCACGATAGAATTTCAGTCTTTAAAACTTAGACTCCGTGGAGCAAGCGTTAACATTGCTACCCAAGCAGCCTGGGGTCTGGGACTTAGTCTCCGGACCAAGTAAGGTGCCAAATTCGGCAGCCGATGAAATGGGCCGGTATACGTTTGGAGAAGTCTTACGGTGTATAATTTAGAATTTGATTTGGGTTACAAAATACGGTATACGTATTATGGTTAAGGTTTGGGATTAATGCTGTAAATATGTTCAAACAAATCATTTCATACAAATGTCATGTACTTCTGACGACTAAATCACTACTCTTTGGAAATACAGCGTCATTTTAAGCAACTTATAGACTATGCTATGCACATAACGCACTGTAGAATACATGAAGTGGCCGTACCCTTATATAATGTGGTGGAAAATCAAATAATTTTATGTGAGTGCCAAGATAAGCCCCCCCCTCCCCGATCAATGTTGAGTCCCCTTCCCCCGATCAATGTTGAGTCCTACTTTTTTGGTCACGCGCGCCTAGTATAGTGACATCAACATTGATTGGTGGGGAAGGGGGAGGATTGAGGTGTTTGGAAAAAATATAGACTTGACACCAAACAAAACCTTCATTTCATCACATTAAAAATCACGCGCGCCTAGTATAGTGACATCAACATTGATTGGTGGGGAAGGGGGAGGATTGAGGTGTTTGGAAAAAATATAGACTTGACACCAAACAAAACCTTCATTTCATCACATTAAAAATCACGCGCGCCTAGTATAGTGACATCAACATTGATTGGTGGGGAAGGGGAGGATTGAGGTGTTTGGAAAAAATATAGACTTGACACCAAACAAAACCTTCATTTCATCACGTTAAAAATTACGGAAATAAGGCCATAACATAGTGTACGTTTTCCATAAGTGTTCTAACACATTTGTAGTTGTACACACAAAGTAAATAAGATAATTTTTGTTATAATGAGTGAAAAATAAATAAATAGATAAATAAATAAATGAATGAATGAATGAATGAATGAATGAATGAATGAATGAATGAATGAAGGAAGGAATAATTGATACCAAATTTGAAACCGTGGAAGTTTCTATCATTAATTTCGAAATTTAGAGACTGGTCACTTTAAAATCTTAAAACCATATTTTGGGCCCTGTTTAAGTTTACTATTCATGACTGTAACTGTAAAAAAGGTAAATTGGAAATGTGTGAATTATTGTTTTCACCAACATTTACTCCATAGAAGAAAATAAAAGTAAACGCAACATCTCTTGATTAGAAAAAAAATAAACCCGTGCATACTTGGTTTTTTTTTATAATTTAAAAGAATGCGGTCTACCTCAATTGAAGTAACGGAGTAAGAAAAAGAAATAAAAGAGAAAAAAGAAAGAAAAAAATAACAGCATTACATGGATTCGAACTTGTGATCTTCGGGTGAGAAGCGGTAGAACTAACCATGAGCCACTGGGGAAGCGTATAATCGCAATCGATTTCAGTGTATTTAATGCTCTGTCCATGCTACTGTATTGTGTTAAAACCCATGGTTTTTTCCTATTTTGCTGCATTTATCTCACTTGTTTTTAAAAATATGCACGGTTACATTACACATCTTTTTTGTCTGCGATATGTATATAGGTAATTATTTCTCCATAAGCCAAATTAGTACGGTCTACCATGGTGTAAAATAAATAGATATTACCTTTTGAAGTTATATTATGTTGGTAGACCGTTATTGCGTCATTAATTATTGTTATCCTTATTATAAATAAATTCGCACGACTACCAACAGTTCTGCTACAGTGTAGTGGTTAGGTTACTGACTTGTGATCACGAGGTCTAGAGTTCGTGTCTCGTTATTGCCGATTTTTTGGCTTTTAAATTCTGCTCTGTATCCCTTTTATAAATTTCAGATGACACCTAAGACTGTGGAATTTATGGATTCATATTTTTTTCAGTTATGATCAATCGGTGGGATTAGAAATTACTTTAATGGGCGTTCTCGATAGAATTTCATTTATAAATACTTAGACTCTGTAGAGCAAGCGTTAACATGGCTATCCATACGTTTTTAGAGGTCTTCAGGTGTATAATTTAGAATTTTGATTTGGGGTTACAAAATAGGGTATACGTATTAGGGTTAGGATTTTCTATTAGAGTTAGAAATATGTTTTGGGGTTAGGATTTGAAATAAGAGTTAGACCTACCATGGTTACAGTTCCAAAACGGAGGGATCGTAAGGCCTCCTATAGATATATCTTTACAAGCTGTTGCGGCGACTGAGGGCTATATCACAATTTCATGTATCACCAGAACCGGGGATCAGAAGTGTATCAGAAGATAGGAAAAATGCTAAGTCCGCAAAGACTGAAAAGTTATCGAGATCAACCTGTAATGTGACGGTGACAGCCTATATGCCTACATTCATACATTTTGTGTGGTATGTTTCGGCTTTTATTTTTTTTTTTTTTTTTTTTTTTAAATCTTATCAAGCATATTATAGGGAATTTGAAAACGATTTTAAGAAATTTGAGAAAAATGCAGGTTTGTGATTTTTCTTGCAAAAACGACCATTTTTTAAAGATATTTTGTTTTGATTCGTTTGTGAAATTTGAAACTCTTATGACTTTCATAATAGGAGATCAGGAATGTCCCTGAGTATGTTGACTGAGTTAATAAAGTTTGACAATGACCATGATCAAAATCGCCACACTAGGATCCACAGCATGCTCATCTATCAGGGGAACAGTTCTTAAACCCCAACACATTTGTACATTCATTGAATGACCTTAGAAGATTTGGGTACAAAAACTCATATTCTGCAACTTGAGGTCAAATTTTGCACTATGATTATGTAATTGAGGTTATTGGACTATGTCATTGGGATGAGGCTCTTGTGGGCCATAGTGTTTTATACGAAGTCAGATTTTGCAATTCAGAACAAAATATTTCAATTGAATTTTAAACAAATGCGAATTTTAAGCTGTTGAAATCACAAATGGAAACAACTTATTTTCGTTCGAGTATATACATAAGATATAATATGCATAGAAACGTTCGAAAAAGTCGCTTTCCAGCACTTCTAAGAAAATAATATTTCAAAACTACTTACTGTATGGTTCGTATAATATATAGGAATCCAAATATTACATTCTATGACCATTCTTTGACAAGTGATTTTTGGTTTATTGCCTAATAACTATTATCATCTATTAATAATTATTTGAATGCCAATCTCCCCCTCCCTACCTACGAATAGGCCTACACGCGGTCATCATTTCTGACCGATTTCATTTTGGCATATATAAAGGCCTAGCTGATTTCTCTTTGGCATATATATTAACGTTTTTTTGGCCTATTGATTTTCGATATTGATTTTTGATAATCGATAACCAATTCTTTATCAATAATCAATAATCATTTGATCCTCCTCTACCCCTCCCCATATACAACCAACCTAGCTATTAGCCATTTCATTTTCCAGTATGTCGTTGCATTTAAGTTATCAACATCGATTAATATTGATATTTGATTGATCGATTATCGATTATTGATAATCGATTATCAATTCCCTAACTCCTCCCTGCCCCCACACACAAGGAAATTGTGCTGACAAATGCAAGCCCCATGATGCTACAACAAAGCATTTTGTACTCCTTGACGGTGACAGCCTATATGCCTACATTCATACATTTTGTGTGATATGTTTCAGCTTTTATTTTTTGTTTTATTTTTTTTAAAAATCTTATCAAGCATATTATAGGAATTTGAAAAACGATTTTAAGAAATTTGAGAAAAATGCAGGTTTGTGATTTTTCTTGCAAAAACGACCATTTTTTAAAGATATTTTTGTTTTGATTCGTTTGTGAAATTTGAAACTCTTATGACTTTCATAATAGGAGATCAGGAATGTCCCTGAGTATGTTGACTGAGTTAATAAAGTTTGACAATGACCATGATCAAAATCGCCACACTAGGATCCACAGCATGCTCATCTATCAGGGGAACAGTTCTTAAACCCCAACACATTTGTACATTCATTGAATGACCTTAGAAGATTTGGGTACAAAAACTCATATTCTGCAACTTGAGGTCAAATTTTGCACTATGATTATGTAATTGAGGTTATTGGACTATGTCATTGGGATGAGGCTCTTGTGGGCCATAGTGTTTTATACGAAGTCAGATTTTGCAATTCAGAACAAAATATTTCAATTGAATTTTAAACAAATGCGAATTTTAAGCTGTTGAAATCACAAATGGAAACAACTTATTTTCGTTCGAGTATATACATAAGATATAATATGCATAGAAACGTTCGAAAAAGTCGCTTTCCAGCACTTCTAAGAAAATAATATTTCAAAACTACTTACTGTATGGTTCGTATAATATATAGGAATCCAAATATTACATTCTATGACCATTCTTTGACAAGTGATTTTTGGTTTATTGCCTAATAACTATTATCATCTATTAATAATTATTTGAATGCCAATCTCCCCTCCCTACCTACGAATAGGCCTACACGCGGTCATCATTTCTGACCGATTTCATTTTGGCATATATAAAGGCCTAGCTGATTTCTCTTTGGCATATATATTAACGTTTTTTTTTGCCTTTTGATTTTCGATATTGATTTTTGATAATCGATAACCAATTCTTTATCAATAATCAATAATCATTTGATCCTCCTCTACCCCTCCCCATATACAACCAACCTAGCTATTAGCCATTTCATTTTCCAGTATGTCGTTGCATTTAAGTTATCAACATCGATTAATATTGATACTTGATTGATCGATTATCGATTATTGATAATCGATTATCAATTCCCCTAACTCCCTCCCTGCCCCCACACACAAGGAAATTGTGCTGACAAATGCAAGCCCCATGATGCTACAACAAAGCATTTTGTACTCCTTCCATTACTGGTCGATCACGATAGAATTTCAGTCTTTAAAACTTAGACTCCGTGGAGCAAGCGTTAACATTGCTACCCAAGCAGCCTGGGGTCTGGGACTTAGTCTCCGGACCAAGTAAGGTGCCAAATTCGGCAGCCGATGAAATGGGCCGGTATACGTTTGGAGAAGTCTTACGGTGTATAATTTAGAATTTGATTTGGGTTACAAAATACGGTATACGTATTATGGTTAAGGTTTGGGATTAATGCTGTAAATATGTTCAAACAAATCATTTCATACAAATGTCATGTACTTCTGACGACTAAATCACTACTCTTTGGAAATACAGCGTCATTTTAAGCAACTTATAGACTATGCACATAACGCACTGTAGAATACATGAAGTGGCCGTACCCTTATATAATGTGGTGGAAAATCAAATAATTTTATGTGAGTGCCAAGATAAGCCCCCCCCTCCCCCGATCCCCCTTCCCCCGATCAATGTTGAGTCCTACTTTTTTGGTCACGCGCGCCTAGTATAGTGACATCAACATTGATTGGTGGGGAAGGGGGAGGATTGAGGTGTTTGGAAAAAATATAGACTTGACACCAAACAAAACCTTCATTTCATCACATTAAAAATCACGCGCGCCTAGTATAGTGACATCAACATTGATTGGTGGGGAAGGGGAGGATTGAGGTGTTTGGAAAAAATATAGACTTGACACCAAACAAAACCTTCATTTCATCACATTAAAAATCACGCGCGCCTAGTATAGTGACATCAACATTGATTGGTGGAGAAGGGGGAGGATTGAGGTGTTTGGAAAAAATATAGACTTGACACCAAACAAAACCTTCATTTCATCACGTTAAAAATTACGGAAATAAGGCCATAACATAGTGTACGTTTTCCATAAGTGTTCTAACACATTTGTAGTTGTACACACAAAGTAAATAAGATAATTTTTGTTATAATGAGTGAAAAATAAAAAATAAATAAATAGATAAATAAATAAATGAATGAATGAATGAATGAATGAATGAATGAATGAATGAATGAAGGAAGGAATAATTGATACCAAATTTGAAACCGTGGAAGTTTCTATCATTAATTTCGAAATTTAGAGACTGGTCACTTTATAATCTTAAAACCATATTTTGGGCCCTGTTTAAGTTTACTATTCATGACTGTAACTGCAAAAAAGTAAATTGGAAATGTGTGAATTATTGTTTTCACCAACATTTACTCCATAGAAGAAAATAAAAGTAAACGCAACATCTCTTGATTAGAAAAAAAAAAATAAACCCGTGCATACTTGTTTTTTTTTATAATTTAAAAGAATGCGGTCTACCTCAATTGAAGTAACGGAGTAAGAAAAAGAAATAAAAGAGAAAAAGAAAGAAAAAATAACAGCATTACATGGATTCGAACTTGTGATCTTCGGGTGAGAAGCGGTAGAACTAACCATGAGCCACTGGGGAAGCGTATAATCGCAATCGATTTCAGTGTATTTAATGCTCTGTCCATGCTACTGTATTGTGTTAAAACCCATGGTTTTTTCCTATTTTGCTGCATTTATCTCACTTGTTTTTAAAAATATGCACGGTTACATTACACATCTTTGTGTCTGCGATATGTATATAGGTAATTATTTCTCCATAAGCCAAATTAGTACGGTCTACCATGGTGTAAAATAAATAGATATTACCTTTTGAAGTTATATTATGTTGGTAGACCGTTATTGCGTCATTAATTATTGTTATCCTTATTATAAATAAATTCGCACGACTACCAACAGTTCTGCTACAGTGTAGTGGTTAGGTTACTGACTTGTGATCACGAGGTCTAGAGTTCGTGTCTCGTTATTGCCGATTTTTTTGGCTTTTAAATTCTGCTCTGTATCCCTTTTATAAATTTCAGATGACACCTAAGACTGTGGAATTTATGGATTCATATTTTTTTCAGTTATGATCAATCGGTGGGATTAGAAATTACTTTAATGGGCGTTCTCGATAGAATTTCATTTATAAATACTTAGACTCTGTAGAGCAAGCGTTAACATGGCTATCCATACGTTTTAGAGGTCTTCAGGTGTATAATTTAGAATTTTGATTTGGGGTTACAAAATAGGGTATACGTATTAGGGTTAGGATTTTCTATTAGAGTTAGAAATATGTTTTGGGGTTAGGATTTGAAATAAGAGTTAGACCTACCATGGTTACAGTTCCAAAACGGAGGGATCGTAAGGCCTCCTATAGATATATCTTTACAAGCTGTTGCGGCGACTGAGGGCTATATCACAATTTCATGTATCACCAGAACCGGGGATCAGAAGTGTATCAGAAGATAGGAAAAATGCTAAGTCCGCAAAGACTGAAAAGTTATCGAGATCAACCTGTAATGTGACGGTGACAGCCTATATGCCTACATTCATACATTTTGTGTGGTATGTTTCAGCTTTTATTTTTTTTTTTTTTTTTTTTAAATCTTATCAAGCATATTATAGGGAATTTGAAAAACGATTTTTAAGAAATTTGAGAAAAATGCAGGTTTGTGATTTTTCTTGCAAAAACGACCATTTTTTTAAAGATATTTTTGTTTTGATTCGTTTGTGAAATTTGAAACTCTTATGACTTTCATAATAGGAGATCAGGAATGTCCCTGAGTATGTTGACTGAGTTAATAAAGTTTGACAATGACCATGATCAAAATCGCCACACTAGGATCCACAGCATGCTCATCTATCAGGGGAACAGTTCTTAAACCCCAACACATTTGTACATTCATTGAATGACCTTAGAAGATTTGGGTACAAAAACTCATATTCTGCAACTTGAGGTCAAATTTTGCACTATGATTATGTAATTGAGGTTATTGGACTATGTCATTGGGATGAGGCTCTTGTGGGCCATAGTGTTTTATACGAAGTCAGATTTTGCAATTCAGAACAAAATATTTCAATTGAATTTTAAACAAATGCGAATTTTAAGCTGTTGAAATCACAAATGGAAACAACTTATTTTCGTTCGAGTATATACATAAGATATAATATGCATAGAAACGTTCGAAAAGTCGCTTTCCAGCACTTCTAAGAAAATAATATTTCAAAACTACTTACTGTATGGTTCGTATAATATATAGGAATCCAAATATTACATTCTATGACCATTCTTTGACAAGTGATTTTTGGTTTATTGCCTAATAACTATTATCATCTATTAATAATTATTTGAATGCCAATCTCCCCTCCCTACCTACGAATAGGCCTACACGCGGTCATCATTTCTGACCGATTTCATTTTGGCATATATAAAGGCCTAGCTGATTTCTCTTTGGCATATATATTAACGTTTTTTTGGCTTATTGATTTTCGATATTGATTTTTGATAATCGATAACCAATTCTTTATCAATAATCAATAATCATTTGATCCTCCTCTACCCCTCCCCCCTATACAACCAACCTAGCTATTAGCCATTTCATTTTCCAGTATGTCGTTGCATTTAAGTTATCAACATCGATTAATATTGATACTTGATTGATCGATTATCGATTATTGATAATCGATTATCAATTCCCCTAACTCCCTCCCTGCCCCCCACACACAAGGAAATTGTGCTGACAAATGCAAGCCCCATGATGCTACAACAAAGCATTTTGTACTCCTTCCATTACTGGTCGATCACGATAGAATTTCAGTCTTTAAAACTTAGACTCCGTGGAGCAAGCGTTAACATTGCTACCCAAGCAGCCTGGGGTCTGGGACTTAGTCTCCGGACCAAGTAAGGTGCCAAATTCGGCAGCCGATGAAATGGGCCGGTATACGTTTGGAGAAGTCTTACGGTGTATAATTTAGAATTTGATTTGGGTTACAAAATACGGTATACGTATTATGGT
Organism: Amphiura filiformis; assembly: GCF_039555335.1. Classification (NCBI taxonomy): domain Eukaryota; kingdom Metazoa; phylum Echinodermata; class Ophiuroidea; order Amphilepidida; family Amphiuridae; genus Amphiura; species Amphiura filiformis. Next base: position 55,371,957 of record NC_092641.1, on the reverse strand, counting down.
TAAGGTTTGGGATTAATGCTGTAAATATGTTCAAACAAATCATTTCATACAAATGTCATGTACTTTGACGACTAAATCACTACTCTTTGGAAATACAGCGTCATTTTAAGCAACTTATAGACTATGCTATGCACATAACGCACTGTAGAATACATGAAGTGGCCGTACCCTTATATAATGTGGTGGAAAATCAAATAATTTTATGTGAGTGCCAAGATAAGCCCCCCCCCCCCCCTCCCCCGATCAATGTTGAGTCCCCCTTCCCCCGATCAATGTTGAGTCCTACTTTTTTGGTCACGCGCGCCTAGTATAGTGACATCAACATTGATTGGTGGGGAAGGGGGAGGATTGAGGTGTTTGGAAAAATATAGACTTGACACCAAACAAAACCTTCATTTCATCACATTAAAAATCACGCGCGCCTAGTATAGTGACATCAACATTGATTGGTGGGGAAGGGGAGGATTGAGGTGTTTGGAAAAATATAGACTTGACACCAAACAAAACCTTCATTTCATCACATTAAAAATCACGCGCGCCTAGATATAGTGACATCAACATTGATTGGTGGGGAAGGGGAGGATTGAGGTGTTTGGAAAAAATATAGACTTGACACCAAACAAAACCTTCATTTCATCACGTTAAAAATTACGGAAATAAGGCCATAACATAGTGTACGTTTTCCATAAGTGTTCTAACACATTTGTAGTTGTACACACAAAGTAAATAAGATAATTTTTGTTATAATGAGTGAAAAATAAATAAATAGATAAATAAATAAATGAATGAATGAATGAATGAATGAATGAATGAATGAATGAATGAAGGAAGGAATAATTGATACCAAATTTGAAACCGTGGAAGTTTCTATCATTAATTTCGAAATTTAGAGACTGGTCACTTTAAAATCTTAAAACCATATTTTGGGCCCTGTTTAAGTTTACTATTCATGACTGTAACTGTCAAAAAGGTAAATTGGAAATGTGTGAATTATTGTTTTCACCAACATTTACTCCATAGAAGAAAATAAAAGTAAACGCAACATCTCTTGATTAGAAAAAAAAAAATTGCATACTTGTTTTTTTTTATAATTTAAAAGAATGCGGTCTACCTCAATTGAAGTAACGGAGTAAGAAAAAGAAATAAAAGAGAAAAAGAAAGAAAAAATAACAGCATTACATGGATTCGAACTTGTGATCTTCGGGTGAGAAGGTAGAACTAACCATGAGCCACTGGGGAAGCGTATAATCGCAATCGATTTCAGTGTATTTAATGCTCTGTCCATGCTACTGTATTGTGTTAAAACCCATGGTTTTTCCTATTTTGCTGCATTTATCTCACTTGTTTTTAAAAATATGCACGGTTACATTACACATCTTTGTGTCTGCGATATGTATATAGGTAATTATTTCTCCATAAGCCAAATTAGTACGGTCTACCATGGTGTAAAATAAATAGATATTACCTTTTGAAGTTATATTATGTTGGTAGACCGTTATTGCGTCATTAATTATTGTTATCCTTATTATAAATAAATTCGCACGACTACCAACAGTTCTGCTACAGTGTAGTGGTTAGGTTACTGACTTGTGATCACGAGGTCTAGAGTTCGTGTCTCGTTATTGCCGATTTTTTGGCTTTTAAATTCTGCTCTGTATCCCTTTTATAAATTTCAGATGACACCTAAGACTGTGGAATTTATGGATTCATATTTTTTTTTCTGTTATGATCAATCGGTGGGATTAGAAATTACTTTAATGGGCGTTCTCGATAGAATTTCATTTATAAATACTTAGACTCTGTAGAGCAAGCGTTAACATGGCTATCCATACGTTTTTAGAGGTCTTCAGGTGTATAATTTAGAATTTTGATTTGGGGTTACAAAATAGGGTATACGTATTAGGGTTAGGATTTTCTATTAGAGTTAGAAATATGTTTTGGGGTTAGGATTTGAAATAAGAGTTAGACCTACCATGGTTACAGTTCCAAAACGGAGGGATCGTAAGGCCTCCTATAGATATATCTTTACAAGCTGTTGCGGCGACTGAGGGATATATCACAATTTCATGTATCACCAGAACCGGGGATCAGAAGTGTATCAGAAGATAGGAAAAAATGCTAAGTCCGCAAAGACTGAAAAGTTATCGAGATCAACCTGTAATGTGACGGTGACAGCCTATATGCCTACATTCATACATTTTGTGTGGTATGTTTCAGCTTTTATTTTTTTTATTTTTTTTTTTTTTAAATCTTATCAAGCATATTATAGGGAATTTGAAAAACGATTTTTAAGAAATTTGAGAAAAATGCAGGTTTGTGATTTTTCTTGCAAAAACGACCATTTTTTAAAGATATTTTTGTTTTGATTCGTTTGTGAAATTTGAAACTCTTATGACTTTCATAATAGGAGATCAGGAATGTCCCTGAGTATGTTGACTGAGTTAATAAAGTTTGACAATGACCATGATCAAAATCGCCACACTAGGATCCACAGCATGCTCATCTATCAGGGGAACAGTTCTTAAACCCCAACACATTTGTACATTCATTGAATGACCTTAGAAGATTTGGGTACTCCTCATATTCTGCAACTTGAGGTCAAATTTTGTATACTATGATTATGTAATTGAGGTTATTGGACTATGTCATTGGGATGAGGCTCTTGTGGGCCATAGTGTTTTTACGAAGTCAGATTTTGCAATTCAGAACAAAATATTTCAATTGAATTTTAAACAAATGCGAATTTTAAGCTGTTGAAATCACAAATGGAAACAACTTATTTTCGTTCGAGTATATACATAAGATATAATATGCATAGAAACGTTCGAAAAAGTCGCTTTCCAGCACTTCTAAGAAAATAATATTTCAAAACTACTTACTGTATGGTTCGTATAATATATAGGAATCCAAATATTACATTCTATGACCATTCTTTGACAAGTGATTTTTGGTTTATTGCCTAATAACTATTATCATCTATTAATAATTATTTGAATGCCAATCTCCCCCTCCCTACCTACGAATAGGCCTACACGCGGTCATCATTTCTGACCGATTTCATTTTGGCATATATAAAGGCCTAGCTGATTTCTCTTTGGCATATATATTAACGTTTTTTTTGGCCTATTGATTTTCGATATTGATTTTGATAATCGATAACCAATTCTTTATCAATAATCAATAATCATTTGATCCTCCTCTACCCCTCCCCATATACAACCAACCTAGCTATTAGCCATTTCATTTTCCAGTATGTCGTTGCATTTAAGTTATCAACATCGATTAATATTGATACTTGATTGATCGATTATCGATTATTGATAATCGATTATCAATTCCCCTAACTCCCTCCCTGCCCCCCACACACAAGGAAATTGTGCTGACAAATGCAAGCCCCATGATGCTACAACAAAGCATTTTGTACTCCTTCCATTACTGGTCGATCACGATAGAATTTCAGTCTTTAAAACTTAGACTCCGTGGAGCAAGCGTTAACATTGCTACCCAAGCAGCCTGGGGTCTGGGACTTAGTCTCCGGACCAAGTAAGGTGCCAAATTCGGCAGCCGATGAAATGGGCCGGTATACGTTTGGAGAAGTCTTACGGTGTATAATTTAGAATTTGATTTGGGTTACAAAATACGGTATACGTATTATGGTTAAGGTTTGGGATTAATGCTGTAAATATGTTCAAACAAATCATTTCATACAAATGTCATGTACTTCTGACGACTAAATCACTACTCTTTGGAAATACAGCGTCATTTTAAGCAACTTATAGACTATGCTATGCACATAACGCACTGTAGAATACATGAAGTGGCCGTACCCTTATATAATGTGGTGGAAAATCAAATAATTTTATGTGAGTGCCAAGATAAGCCCCCCCCTCCCCGATCAATGTTGAGTCCCCTTCCCCGATCAATGTTGAGTCCTACTTTTTTGGTCACGCGCGCCTAGTATAGTGACATCAACATTGATTGGTGGGGAAGGGGAGGATTGAGTGTTTGGAAAAAATATAGACTTGACACCAAACAAAACCTTCATTTCATCACATTAAAAATCACGCGCGCCTAGTATAGTGACATCAACATTGATTGGTGGGGAAGGGGGAGGATTGAGGTGTTTGGAAAAAATATAGACTTGACACCAAACAAAACCTTCATTTCATCACATTAAAAATCACGCGCGCCTAGTATAGTGACATCAACATTGATTGGTGGGGAAGGGGAGGATTGAGGTGTTTGGAAAAAATATAGACTTGACACCAAACAAAACCTTCATTTCATCACGTTAAAAATTACGGAAATAAGGCCATAACATAGTGTACGTTTTCCATAAGTGTTCTAACACATTTGTAGTTGTACACACAAAGTAAATAAGATAATTTTTGTTATAATGAGTGAAAAATAAATAAATAGATAAATAAATAAAAATGAATGAATGAAAATGAATGAATGAATGAATGAATGAATGAAGGAAGGAATAATTGATACCAAATTTGAAACCGTGGAAGTTTCTATCATTAATTTCGAAATTTAGAGACTGGTCACTTTAAAATCTTAAAACCATATTTTGGGCCCTGTTTAAGTTTACTATTCATGACTGTAACTGTCAAAAAGGTAAATTGGAAATGTGTGAATTATTGTTTTCACCAACATTTACTCCATAGAAGAAAATAAAAGTAAACGCAACATCTCTTGATTAGAAAAAAAAATAAACCCGTGCATACTTGTTTTTTTTTTTTATAATTTAAAAGAATGCGGTCTACCTCAATTGAAGTAACGGAGTAAGAAAAGAAATAAAAGAGAAAAAAGAAAGAAAAAATAACAGCATTACATGGATTCGAACTTGTGATCTTCGGGTGAGAAGCGGTAGAACTAACCATGAGCCACTGGGGAAGCGTATAATCGCAATCGATTTCAGTGTATTTAATGCTCTGTCCATGCTACTGTATTGTGTTAAAACCCATGGCTTTTTCCTATTTTGCTGCATTTATCTCACTTGTTTTTAAAAATATGCACGGTTACATTACACATCTTTGTGTCTGCGATATGTATATAGGTAATTATTTCTCCATAAGCCAAATTAGTACGGTCTACCATGGTGTAAAATAAATAGATATTACCTTTTGAAGTTATATTATGTTGGTAGACCGTTATTGCGTCATTAATTATTGTTATCCTTATTATAAATAAATTCGCACGACTACCAACAGTTCTGCTACAGTGTAGTGGTTAGGTTACTGACTTGTGATCACGAGGTCTAGAGTTCGTGTCTCGTTATTGCCGATTTTTTTGGCTTTTAAATTCTGCTCTGTATCCCTTTTATAAATTTCAGATGACACCTAAGACTGTGGAATTTATGGATTCATATTTTTTTTTTTTTTTATCAATCGGTGGGATTAGAAATTACTTTAATGGGCGTTCTCGATAGAATTTCATTTATAAATACTTAGACTCTGTAGAGCAAGCGTTAACATGGCTATCCATACTTTTTTAGAGGTCTTCAGGTGTATAATTTAGAATTTTGATTTGGGGTTACAAAATAGGGTATACGTATTAGGGTTAGGATTTTCTATTAGAGTTAGAAATATGTTTTGGGGTTAGGATTTGAAATAAGAGTTAGACCTACCATGGTTACAGTTCCAAAACGGAGGGATCGTAAGGCCTCCTATAGATATATCTTTACAAGCTGTTGCGGCGACTGAGGGCTATATCACAATTTCATGTATCACCAGAACCGGGGATCAGAAGTGTATCAGAAGATAGGAAAAAATGCTAAGTCCGCAAAGACTGAAAAGTTATCGAGATCAACCTGTAATGTGACGGTGACAGCCTATATGCCTACATTCATACATTTTGTGTGGTATGTTTCAGCTTTTTTTTTTTTTTTTTTTTTTTAAATCTTATCAAGCATATTATAGGGAATTTGAAAAACGATTTTTAAGAAATTTGAGAAAAATGCAGGTTTGTGATTTTTCTTGCAAAAACGACCATTTTTTTAAAGATATTTTTGTTTTGATTCGTTTGTGAAATTTGAAACTCTTATGACTTTCATAATAGGAGATCAGGAATGTCCCTGAGTATGTTGACTGAGTTAATAAAGTTTGACAATGACCATGATCAAAATCGCCACACTAGGATCCACAGCATGCTCATCTATCAGGGGAACAGTTCTTAAACCCCAACACATTTGTACATTCATTGAATGACCTTAGAAGATTTGGGTACAAAAACTCATATTCTGCAACTTGAGGTCAAATTTTGCACTATGATTATGTAATTGAGGTTATTGGACTATGTCATTGGGATGAGGCTCTTGTGGGCCATAGTGTTTTATACGAAGTCAGATTTTGCAATTCAGAACAAAATATTTCAATTGAATTTTAAACAAATGCGAATTTTAAGCTGTTGAAATCACAAATGGAAACAACTTATTTTCGTTCGAGTATATACATAAGATATAATATGCATAGAAACGTTCGAAAAAGTCGCTTTCCAGCACTTCTAAGAAAATAATATTTCAAAACTACTTACTGTATGGTTCGTATAATATATAGGAATCCAAATATTACATTCTATGACCATTCTTTGACAAGTGATTTTTGGTTTATTGCCTAATAACTATTATCATCTATTAATAATTATTTGAATGCCAATCTCCCCTCCCTACCTACGAATAGGCCTACACGCGGTCATCATTTCTGACCGATTTCATTTTGGCATATATAAAGGCCTAGCTGATTTCTCTTTGGCATATATATTAACGTTTTTTTTGGCCTATTGATTTTCGATATTGATTTTTGATAATCGATAACCAATTCTTTATCAATAATCAATAATCATTTGATCCTCCTCTACCCCATATACAACCAACCTAGCTATTAGCCATTTCATTTTCCAGTATGTCGTTGCATTTAAGTTATCAACATCGATTAATATTGATACTTGATTGATCGATTATCGATTATTGATAATCGATTATCAATTCCCCTAACTCCCTCCCTGCCCCCCCACACCTGGAAATTGTGCTGACAAATGCAAGCCCCATGATGCTACAACAAGCAGCATTACTGGTCGATTGTACTTTAAAACCTTGACAAGCGTGACAGCCTGGGACTTATGCCAAGTACATTCATACATTTGGAGAATGTTTCTTACGGTGTATAATTTGAATTTGATTTGGAGTTACAAAATACGGTATACGTATTATTTAAGGTTTAGGATTAATGCTGTAAGGGAATTTCAAACAAATCATTTCATACAAATGTCATGTACTTCTGACGACTAAAAATGAAATACAGCGTCATTTTGCAACTTATTTCTATGCACATTGTAGAAACAAACGACCCTTTTTTTAAAGATAATTTTATGTTTGATTCGTTTGTGAAATTTGAAACTTTTTGGACTAGTTTGACATCAACAATGGGGAAGGGGGAGATCAGTGTTGGAACTTGACACCAAACAAAACCTTCATTTCCCATTAAAAATCACGCGCGCCTAGTATCAACATTGAGTGGGGAAGGGGGAGGATTGAGGTGTTTGGAAAAAATATAGACTTGACACCAAACAAAACCTTCATTTCATCACATTAATCACGCGCGCCTAGTATAGTGACATCACTGAGGTGTTTGGAAAAAATATAGACCACCAAACAAAAGCATTTCATCGTTATCGGAAATAAGGCCATAACAGTTCTTAAAGTGTTCTAACACTGCAACACATAATTGTACATTCATTGAATGATGAATTAGAATGATTTGAAGGAAGGGATGCAAATTTGAAAAGTTTCTCAGAAATTTAGAGACTGGTCACTTTAAAATCTTCATATTTTGCCCTGTTTAAGTTTACTATTCATGACTGTAACTGTCAAAAAGGTAAATTGAAAGTGTTAAACATTTACTCCATAGAAGTAAAAGTAAACGCAACATCTCTTGATTAGAAAAAAAAATAAACCCGTGCATACTTGTTTTTTTTTTATAATTCAAAAAAAGAATGTCTACCTCCAATTGAGGTTATTGAAAAAAGAAATAAAAGAAAAAAAGAAAGAAAAAAAATAACAGCATTACATGGATTCGAACTTGTGATCTTGGGCCATGAGCCACTTAATCGCAATCGATTTCAGTGTATTTAATCCATTGCATGGTTTTTCCTAATTATGGAACAAACATCTTTGTTCGATATGTATATAGGTAATTATTTCTCCATTGAATTACGGTCTACCATGGTGTAAAATAAATAGATATTACCTTTTGAAGTTATATTATGTTGGTAGACCGTTATTGCGTCATTAATTATTGTTACCTTATTATAAATAAATTCGTTCGAGCACGACTACATACAGTTCTGCTATACAGTGTAGTGGAAACGTTCACGAAAAGTCGCTTTCCAGCTTTTAAATTCTGCTCTGTACTTTTATAAATTTCAGATGACACCTAAATGTGGAATATTTCAAAGTTATGATCAATCGTTGGATTCGTACTTTAATGGGCGTTCTCGATAAATATAAATACTTAGAAACGCAAGCGTTAACAAAGCTATCCATACGCTTTTTAGAGGTCTTCAGGTGTATAATTTAGAATTTTGATTTGGGGTTACAAAATAGAATTTATACGTATTATGGGGTTAGGATTTTCTATTAGAGTTAGAAATATGTTTTGGGGTTAGGATTTGAAATAAGAGTTAGACCTACCATGGTTACAGTTCCAAAACGGAGGGATCGTAAAGGCCTCCTATAGATATATCTTTACAAGCTGTTGCGGCGACTGAGGCTATATCACAATTTCATTTAAATCAGTTATAACTTTTCAAAGATAGGAAAAATGTCTAGGTCCGCAAAACTGTATCGAGATCAACCTGTAATGTGCTTTCATACATTTTTTGTGGCCTTCAGCTTTTATTTTTTTTTTATAAATATCAAGCATATTAATTTGAAAACTTTTAAAAGTTTTGTGAGATAGTTAGATTCGTTTGGCTCTATCTTTCATAATAGGAGATCAAATGTCCCTGAGTATGTTACTGAGTTAATAAAGTTTGACAATGACCATGATCAAAATCCTTACACTAGGATCCACAGCATGCTCATCTATCAGGGAACAGTTCTTAAACTACATTTGTCATTCATTGAATGACCTTAGAAATTTGGGCATTGCAACTTGTATACGCTATGAAACAGCTCTAATTATAGTGTATTTACGAAGTCGATTTTGCGATAAAAATTTTAAAAAATAAAAGAAATCCCAACTTATTTTCGTTCCTAAGATTTTTCAAAACCCGGACGTGAAACATAATATTTTACTTTTACTTGGCGTATAATATATAGGAATCCAAATATTACATTCTATGACCATTCTTTGACAAGTGATTTTTGGTTTATTGCCTAATAACTATTATCATCTATTAATAATTATTTGAATGCCAATCTCCCCCTCCCTACCTACGAATAGGCCTACGCGCGGTCATCATTTCTGACCGATTTCATTTTGTCATATATAAAGGCCTAGCTGATTTCTCTTTGGCATATATATTAACGTTTTTTTTGGCCTATTGATTTTCGATATTGATTTTTGATAATCGATAACCAATTCTTTATCAATAATCAATAATCATTTGATCCTCCTCTACCCCTCCCCCATATACAACCAACCTAGCTATTAGCCATTTCATTTTCCAGTATGTCGTTGCATTTAAGTTATCAACATCGATTAATATTGATACTTGATTGATCGATTATCGATTATTGATAATCGATTATCAATTCCCCTAACTCCTCCCTGCCCCCACACACAAGGAAATTGTGCTGACAAATGCAAGCCCCATGATGCTACAACAAAGCATTTTGTACTCCTTCCATTACTGGTCGATCACGATAGAATTTCAGTCTTTAAAACTTAGACTCCGTGGAGCAAGCGTTAACATTGCTACCCAAGCAGCCTGGGGTCTGGGACTTAGTCTCCGGACCAAGTAAGGTGCCAAATTCGGCAGCCGATGAAATGGGCCGGTATACGTTTGGAGAAGTCTTACGGTGTATAATTTAGAATTTGATTTGGGTTACAAAATACGGTATACGTATTATGGTTAAGGTTTGGGATTAATGCTGTAAATATGTTCAAACAAATCATTTCATACAAATGTCATGTACTTCTGACGACTAAATCACTACTCTTTGGAAATACAGCGTCATTTTAAGCAACTTATAGACTATGCTATGCACATAACGCACTGTAGAATACATGAAGTGGCCGTACCCTTATATAATGTGGTGGAAAATCAAATAATTTTATGTGAGTGCCAAGATAAGCCCCCCTCCCCCTGAGTCCCCCTTCCCCCGATCAATGTTGAGTCCTACTTTTTTGGTCACGCGCGCCTAGTATAGTGACATCAACATTGATTGGTGATGAAATGAAAAAAAAAAAAAAAAAAAATATAGACTTGACACCAAACAAAACCTTCATTTCATCACATTAAAAATCACGCGCGCCTAGTATAGTGACATCAACATTGATTGGTGGGGAAGGGGAGGATTGAGGTGTTTGGAAAAAATATAGACTTGACACCAAACAAAACCTTCATTTCATCACATTAAAAATCACGCGCGCCTAGTATAGTGACATCAACATTGATTGGTGGGGAAGGGGGAGGATTGAGGTGTTTGGAAAAAATATAGACTTGACACCAAACAAAACCTTCATTTCATCACGTTAAAAATTACGGAAATAAGGCCATAACATAGTGTACGTTTTCCATAAGTGTTCTAACACATTTGTAGTTGTACACACAAAGTAAATAAGATAATTTTTGTTATAATGAGTGAAAAATAAATAAATAGATAAATAAATAAATGAATGAATGAATGAATGAATGAATGAATGAATGAATGAATGAAGGAAGGAATAATTGATACCAAATTTGAAACCGTGGAAGTTTCTATCATTAATTTCGAAATTTAGAGACTGGTCACTTTAAAATCTTAAAACCATATTTTGGGCCCTGTTTAAGTTTACTATTCATGACTGTAACTGTCAAAAGGTAAATTGGAAATGTGTGAATTATTGTTTTCACCAACAATTACTCCATAGAAGAAAATAAAAGTAAACGCAACATCTCTTGATTAGAAAAAAAAAAAAATAAACCCGTGCATACTTGTTTTTTTTTTTTTATAATTTAAAAGAATGCGGTCTACCTCAATTGAAGTAACGGAGTAAGAAAAAGAAATAAAAGAGAAAAAAGAAAGAAAAAAATAACAGCATTACATGGATTCGAACTTGTGATCTTCGGGTGAGAAGCGGTAGAACTAACCATGAGCCACTGGGGAAGCGTATAATCGCAATCGATTTCAGTGTATTTAATGCTCTGTCCATGCTACTGTATTGTGTTAAAACCCATGGTTTTTCCTATTTTGCTGCATTTATCTCACTTGTTTTAAAAATATGCACGGTTACATTACATCTTTGTGTCTGCGATATGTATATAGGTAATTATTTCTCCATAAGCCAAATTAGTACGGTCTACCATGGTGTAAAATAAATAGATATTACCTTTTGAAGTTATATTATGTTGGTAGACCGTTATTGCGTCATTAATTATTGTTATCCTTATTATAAATAAATTCGCGACTACCAACAGTTCTGCTACAGTGTAGTGGTTAGGTTACTGACTTGTGATCACGAGGTCTAGAGTTCGTGTCTCGTTATTGCCGATTTTTTGGCTTTTAAATTCTGCTCTGTATCCCTTTTATAAATTTCAGATGACACCTAAGACTGTGGAATTTATGGATTCATATTTTTTTTTCAGTTATGATCAATCGGTGGGATTAGAAATTACTTTAATGGGCGTTCTCGATAGAATTTCATTTATAAATACTTAGACTCTGTAGAGCAAGCGTTAACATGGCTATCCATACGTTTTAGAGGTCTTCAGGTGTATAATTTAGAATTTTGATTTGGGGTTACAAAATAGGGTATACGTATTAGGGTTAGGATTTTCTATTAGAGTTAGAAATATGTTTTGGGGTTAGGATTTGAAATAAGAGTTAGACCTACCATGGTTACAGTTCCAAAACGGAGGGATCGTAAGGCCTCCTATAGATATATCTTTACAAGCTGTTGCGGCGACTGAGGCTATATCACAATTTCATGTATCACCAGAACCGGGGATCAGAAGTGTATCAGAAGATAGGGCTAAGTCCGCAAAGACTGAAAAGTTATCGAGATCAACCTGTAATTGACGGTGACAGCCTATCTCTATGAGGCCCTTTCAGAACAGCAAATCAAAAAGAGGCCTCCTTAATAAAGTTTTCCATGACAATTGTATACTAAACAGCATGCTCATTATGGACAGTATTTTACATTCATTGAATGACCGATTTTGCAACGAGGTAAAAATAATTGGGGTTATTGGACTATGTCATAGGGATGAGGCTCTTGTGGGTAATAGTGTTTTATACGAAGACAGATTTTGCAATTCAGAACATAATATTTCAATTGAATTTTAAACAAATGCGAATTTTAAGCTGTTGAAATCACGGATTTTCGTTCAGTAAACATGATATAATATTTGAAACGTTTCGCTTTCCAGCGCTTCTAAAAGAAAATAATATTTCAAAACTACTTACTGTATGGTTCGTATAATATATAGGAATCAAATATTACATTCTATGACCATTCTTTGACAAGTGATTTTTGGTTTATTGCCTAATAACTATTATCATCTATTAATAATTATTTGAATGCCAATCTCCCCCTCCCTACCTACGAATAGGCCTACACGCGGTCATCATTTCTGACCGATTTCATTTTGTAGCATATATAAAGGCCTAGCTGATTTCTCTTTGGCATATATATTAACGTTTTTTTTGTCCTATTGATTTTCGATATTGATTTTTGATAATCGATAACCAATTCTTTATCAATAATCAATAATCATTTGATCCTCCTCTACCCTCCCCATATACAACCAACCTGGCTATTAGTCATTTCATTTTCCAGTATGTCGTTGCATTTAAGTTATCAACATCGATTAATATTGATGCTTGATTGATCGATTATCGATTATTGATAATCGATTATCAATTCCCTAACTCCTCCCTGCCCCCACACACAAGGAAATTGTGCTTTGACAAATACAAGCCCATGATGCTACAACAAAGCATTTTTGTACTCCTTCCATTACTGGTCGATCACGATAGAATTTCAGTCTTTAAACTTAGACTCCGTGGAACAAGCGTTAACATTGCTACCCAAGCTTAGCCTGGGGTCTGGGACTTAGTCTCCAGACCAAGTAAGGTGCCAAATTCGGCAGCCGATGAAATGGGCCGGTATACGTTTGGAGAAGTCTTACGGTGTATAATTTAGAATTTGATTTGGGTTATGAAAATACGGTATACGTATTATGGTTAAGGTTTGGGATTAATGCTGTAAATATGTTCAAACAAATCATTTCATACAAATGTCATGTACTTCTGACGACTAAATCACTACTCTTTGGAAATACAGCGTCATTTTAAGCAACTTATAGACTATGCTATGCACATAACGCACTGTAGAATACATGAAGTGGCCGTACCCTTATATAATGTGGTGGAAAATCAAATAATTTTTATGTGAGTGCCAAGATAAGCCCCCCCCCCTCCCCCGAGGAATGGCTAGGCCCCCTTCCCCCGATCAATGTTGAGTCCTACTTTTTTGGTCACGCGCGCCTAGTATAGTGACATCAACATTGATTGGTGGGGAAGGGGGAGGATGAGTGTTTGGAAAAATATAGAACGACACCAAACAAAACCTTCATTTCATCACATTAAAAATCACGCGCGCCCTAGTATAAAATTGACATCAACATTGATTGGTGGGGAAGGGGGGAGGATTAAGAGGTGTTTGGAAAAAAATATGAGACTTGACACCAAACAAAACCTTCATTTCATCACATTAAAAATCACGCGCGCCTAGTATAGTGACATCAACATTGATTGGTGGGGAAGGGGGAGGATTGAGGTGTTTGGAAAAAATATAGACTTGACACCAAACAAAACCTTCATTTCATCACATTAAAAATTACGGAAATAAAGACCATAACATATCTACGTTTTCCATAGGGGTTCTAACACATTTGTAGTTGTACACACAAAGTAAATAAGATAATTTTTGTTATAATGAAAGAAAAATAAATAAATAGATAAATAAATAAATGAATGAATGAATGAATGAATGAATGAATGAATGAATGAATGAAGGAAGGAATAATTGATACCAAATTTGAAACCGTGGAAGTTTCTATCATTAATTTCGAAATTTAGAGACTGGTCACTTTAAAATCTTAAACCATATTTTGGGCCCTGTTTTAAGGTTTACTATTCATGACTGTAACTGTCAAAAAGGTAAATTGGAAATGTGTGATTATTATTGTTTTCACCAACATTTACTCCATAGAAGAAAATAAAAGTAAACGCAACATCTCTTGATTAGAAAAAAAAAATAAACCCCGTGCATACTTGTTTTTTTTTATAATTTAAAGAATGCAGTCTACCTCAATTGGAAGTAACGGAGTAAGAAAAAGAAATAAAAGAAAAAAAGAAAGAAAAAAATAACAGCATTACATGGATTCGAACTTGTGATCTTCGGGTGAGAAGCGGTAGAACTAACCATGAGCCACTGGGGAAGCGTATAATCGCCATCGATTTCAGTGTATTTAATGCTCTGTCCATGCTACTGTATTGTGTTAAAACCATGGTTTTCCTATTTTGCTGCATTTATCTCACTTGTTTTTAAAAATATGCACGGTTACATTACACACATCTTTTGTGTCTGCGATATGTATATAGAGTAATTATTTCTCCATAAAGCCAAATTAGTACGGTCTACCATGGTGTAAATAAATAGATATTACCTTTTGAAGTTATATTATATTTGGTAGACCGTTATTGCGTCATTAATTATTGTTATCCTTATTATAAATAAATTCGCACGACTACCAACAGTTCTGCTACAGTGTAGTGGATTAGTTGGGTTACTGACTTGTGATCACGAGGTCTAGAGTTCGTGTCTCGTTATTGCCGATTTTTTTTGACTTTTAAATTCTGCTCTGTATCCCTTTTATAAATTTCAGATGACACCTAAGACTGTGGAATTTATGGATTCATATTTTTTTCAGTTATGATCAATCGGTGGGATAAAAGAAATTACTTTAATGGGCGTTCTCGATAGAATTTCATTTATAAATACTTAGACTCTGTAGAACAAGCGTTAACATGGCTATCCATACGTTTTAGGGTCTTCAGGTGTATAATTTAGAATTTACTGATTTGGGGGTTACAAAATATAATTATACGTATTAGGGTTAGGATTTTCTATTAGAGTTAGAAATATGTTTTTGGGGTTAGGATTTGAAATAAGAGTTAGACCTACCATGGTTACAGTTCAAAAACAGGAGGGATCGTAAGGCCTCCTATAGATATATCTTTACAAGCTGTTGCGGCGACTGAGGCTATATCACAATTTCATGTATCCCACCAGAACCGGGGATCAGAAGTGTATCAGAAGATAGGAAGGAGAAAAAATGCTAAGTCCACCAAAAGACTGAAAAAGAGTTATCGAGATCAACCTGTAATGTGACGGTGACAGCCTATATGCCTACATTC